>NW_008751884.1:642408-709537 GCF_000715545.1 Opisthorchis viverrini | reverse complement strand
CTAACGACCTATGCAAGCTGATAGAAAGCATCGTGAAGCTCAGCACCCGGACAAAAACTTCCTTTTGTATATGAGCTCACTTAGGCTGTCTAATAGGTATGTTGCCACGGTTATTCTGAGTTCGTGCTGTCCCAATAAAGTGAAGCAACAAAACTTTCAGGAGTAAATAAAAATGTAGAGCTCTTACCTGCTTAACTGCCTTTAAGTTCGCTCATCAAAAAGCACCGAAATTTTAAATTATTTTTGATCCAAAATAGACTTAATGGACAAGCAACAGCCACCGCAAAAAAATTCCAAAATCGTACTGTTGGCTGCAACCACAGTAAATACGGAGAGAGGTAAGAAGAAGCCGTGAAATCCTCAAGACTGATATTTAACTACATACACGAAATATTAAGAACTAAACACAGCCATTATATCAAATATAGGTCTTTTCGCTACTGAATCCAGCCAGTTCGTTATAAAATTTTCAGATATTAATTACAGAATTACCGAAATAATTTTTTATTGCGGCGATGTATGTAACCTACTTGGAAGGACCTCCAAAATCCTGATAATACCTAAAACTTCTGATTTATTAATTGAGCCACGGCAAGTTGTCATTCATTTGAAGAGCTCAGTCGATTAACTAATAACTAATCTTATTTTAATAATCGCGACTGGTCAAAATAGATGTTGGATTTCTCCCCAGTGGAGCTTTGGTAACCCCTTACGATAAAATTTGGGAAGTTCGTTTTTTGAAGCACCTTTTTTGACAGTTGCAATAAAAATTTAGAACGACTGGATTAGTAGAAAAACCTTGTTCGTTAAATCGCCTCTGGCATTTTAAAATGCAAGCTAGGCCTCACGCATTCTGTTTGAGTGGACTAGTTTTCGTTCTGGCGTCATTTTTTGTCCAGTCGGTGACCGGGCTCTCCTCGTTCAGCCATGTATGGGATTGTATTAAACTAGAAAAATTGGTTAAAGGCTTTTTCGCAGAGGAATTACGCCCTCGCTAGTCAAACATGTGATGTTGGTAGCCGCTCTATACCAAAATGGGGCTACTAGAAGAGAAAACACAACAGGTAATGAATTTGACCAATTTGGTTGGTTCGGGCAATTATTGGCGGCCTTGCGCGCAGGCAACCACCCCACTGTGTAGCTTTTAGTTTGTGCCCTGCTGGACAGACAGATGCATTCGTCGTCAACAAACGGGTTTAGCTATCGCCCCAAATGCTTGTTTCTGACATTATTTCCTCCTTGTCTAAGGTTTAGAAAGCCACAGCAGCTGAAACTGTTGTGATATATTGCACGTTTTCTGGGCTGAAAAAACAAATTGGCGGGCAGCAATTTTAACGGGGTTTTAAACCGCTGGCATTTTGTGATCGCAATTATGTTTGAAAAAGATTTCAAGAAGTAAAACGCGTATGAGTTGCTGCCTCATGCGACACAGAGTAGAAATATCTCACATCGCCAATGAGTACCATTTAAAGCATTAAATTACGCCATATACAAGTTTCTTAAAGCGGCCACTCAGTCACTGTTTAATATGCAATAAACTCAGTTCCAGTAAACATTGCTGCATTTTCAAGCAGAGCCCTGTGTGTGTATAAAAAATTGAAATATCGGATAAAGTCTAAAAACGGTGGTTGGCCGTTGAGCGCTTTTCTTGCACATTGTATCTCTTGTATACAGCAAACATCCTACCAATCATAACCACTGGAAGAAACAAGATTACTTAGGTTAACCATGTAGGAGCGATATTTTGGGGGACATAGTCAGTTGCCACTTGTTTCAATCCCCACAACGCGTTTTTCCGGATGGAAATCCGCAGTCTTAGTTTACGTTCAACCCTTTGTTCAACTTAAACTTTAAAGCTAATTTGCCAGTCCTCACGAAGAATGCGTGTGCATTTGTTCCACTGCTGTTTTTCAGCATGTATTTCGGGTGAGCCACACGGCAACTTTCTTACCGTAAAACAATTAGACTCAGCGGTTCACCCGAAATCTTCATTGCATCCCACTTATTTGTAACGAGCATCAAGTGGTTCCGAATGACTCATTTCACGTCATTTACTGTGTACACAATATACTTTTAGTGTACTGCCAGCGGCGCTGCTTAGCTACAGCCGGGTCAGTCACTATATGTCCGCGAGACCCGGTTCCGTGCAGCCAAAAACGTTTCGTAAGAACGCCGAGTCTGCCTTGGTCTCGTGGCACGAATTGACCAGCCCAAGCACTCAACGGCTCTGTAGACTGCCAGACAGCTTTCTGTTAGATGCGACGGTGGAACAGGGACGACAATCGTTTTCTTCTGTAGGTCTTCTCGTTTCACTAACCAATCGCTGCTGCGCATTTAATTTTTCGCCTTTATTTTAGCCATTAGATACGTATTGCCACGATGACGAGGACCGGGAAACAGTAAAGTTTATTGCCGTGTTCTTTTTCAAACCGTGGGTGTATTTAAGCAATAACACATTTCTTGAAAATTTGCTTAAATTTTGGAATCTCATTCATTGGTAATTGATCAGGTGACTTTTCATCTATCTGATGAACAATTTACTGACAGAATGAGCGACCTCTAGTACGTTGTTGGGTGGGTGGTACCTCTCTTTGCGCTTGCAATTATATGGTTTGCGAACGGCAGCCGTGAGCTACAGCTCGCTGAAATGTTGGCCGTCAAACCGCGCCAACATGCCGAAGAAGCCGGATGGACACAAGTTTACCACAGATCCCTGAACAACATCGAATCTGGAAGTTGAAATTTGGTATTGAAAGATCTGCAAGTAGCAGTGGTCGAAATTATGCCCACGTGGGAAATCTCCGTTCCGCAAAGGTAAAAAGACCGCGCTCACCGGATTTCCACGGGGCAAGAAAATCCTGCAAATGAAGGAAGCCTTCAGAATCAGCGGTACAGAAAGCGGACAAAAGTGCCTCAGAGGCCCCTTAGAAACTTTGGACTTAAACTCGACCTACAGCCATTAATTCTGCCAACCCTATAATTATATATCTCTCGGATCCACACCTTCGGAGACGTCAGAGACAATGTTGAAATACTTGTCCACAAACTGCCTCAGCCTTTTTCAGCTAGCTTTGTGGCATTAAACAGTTTACCATGAAACGCCGTCCATAATCACACTCACAGAGACCTGGCTCACACCAAATGGCTCTGACGAGGAGATCTCGATACACAGCTCCTCGGTTTTTCTGGCTGACTAAGAGCAAAACAGGGCTAATTCGGTTGCTTTGCACTTACACGCGGCCTTGCTCATCCCAATCGTCCACTCTCACACCACCCCTAAACCATTTTGCGGTGCACTGTAGATTCAAGTCCCGCTTCGCCGGTCCGACTCTCTACTTTTCGGTGAGGTCTACCGCCGCTCATCGTGTCCTCCTGAAGACTATAAGTTCCTCATACGAACCCCTGAGCAACCCTACCGGGGGCTACTTTACTCCTCTCTTGGTGGTTGGTGATCTCAGCGCTCTAAGGGCCTCCTGGATGGAGTTCCAGCGCGTCGGGCCAGGTGGACTTTTTGCAGTGACGCTGGCCGAAGTCGTTCAACAGGGCACTTGGACTCAGTACGTCGTTGCACTCACTAGATACTGTGCAGGCCAACTACCGATCCTCCTGGACTTGGCCATTACCAACGTAAGACACGTCGCCGATTAGGTGATAATTAAAGTTTCACTGAGTTATAGAGACTATTGTGTGCTGACCTTGAATTTCATCTACTCTTGGGCCAGAAACCCTGAAAATCAAACGTGGATTCGAAACTTCTGCTGCGCAGACCTCCCGGTAATGCGCATCGTTTTTGAGCAAGTTAAACTGGGGCCGGCTTCAGTGAAAGACTAATGAAGGGTCATTGCCCAGAAAGTTCACGAGGCTGACGCGATGTTCACCCCAAAAACCAGCACGCAATCGGATGATCCGCGAGCTTCCTAAAAAGATTCGGTGTCTTCTGGAGTAGACGGCTTAACTATTTTTCAAAAAATTGGCTACAGGAGACAGAAGACCAGGTGGCATTTTGTAAAGTGCGGAACTGCTGTAAACCAGAAATCCGCTAATGGTACATACGAAAGCAGGCCACTATTCTGAACCTCGCCCGGAAAAACAAAAACGGGCTACTCAAATACATGAGACCTTGCCGCAGAAACAAGCCATCCGCGTTCTCATTGAGAGACTGGAACGCGAAACTCAGGAGTGACACAAAAGTAGCATCCGAGGTCCACAGGGAACACTATGCAAGTCTATATTCAGCCCCAGCGCCCCGTCACATCCATTCTTGTGAAGACGTAAATATGGACGGCCCATAACCGACTTGGTCTTCGCGTAGGACGTTCGACAACCCCTGGACAAGATTAACTCGTTCTGCACGTTGTGGCTAGATGAGGTCCATCCAAGGATCCTCAAAGATCCTCAC
This sequence comes from Opisthorchis viverrini, assembly GCF_000715545.1. Classification (NCBI taxonomy): domain Eukaryota; kingdom Metazoa; phylum Platyhelminthes; class Trematoda; order Opisthorchiida; family Opisthorchiidae; genus Opisthorchis; species Opisthorchis viverrini. Next base: position 705,138 of record NW_008751884.1, on the reverse strand, counting down.
ACTGGCAAGACATTTCAATCTGGTTTTTCTTAGTCGCCTCACGAGGGCCGCCTTCCCTCTGCTTGAAAGAAAACGATTGCTACGCCAATCATGAAACTTGTGACCAACCATCTAAGGTCAGCTCCGAGCCTATTAGCCTGAATAGCGTGCCGCGTAAGGTGATGGAGCGCAGTATGAAGCGAGCTATCCTAGATCACCTTACTTTCAACAACTTGATATCTTTAGTTCAACGCAGATATCCCACAAATCGTTCTTGTGTGACGAACATTTATGGACAGCTTAAGCCAAGCCTAAAACGATGGACCTACATCTGATGCCATATTTTTCGACTTCTCAAAAGCATTTGATCGGGTCGCACACGTCCCGTCGCTCCATAACTTTGAGTCTCGTGGGATTCGAAGGAAAATATTACACTGGGTGAAGGCGCTGCTATTAGGCAGAACATTCTGAGTGAAAGTAAGCTCGACCTGCTCCTCTTCAACACTGGTCACAATTGAAGTTCCTCAAGGTTCGGTTTTGGGACAACTGCTGTTTCGGATATATGTATATGACTTTCCACATGTTCTTGCACGTCCGTGCCTCCTTTTGCATACGACTTGAAATCCTAGATTTATGAAGCCAGTGTTCTCCAAATGGATGTAGACGCTGCAAAGCAGTGGTCTTTGGATTAGTACCTAATCTGAACGACAAAAAGTGTGCCGGTATGTCATTCGGAAAAACTCAGTGAAGGCCCATGCCATGCATGGCAAGAATGGACCAGAAGACCTCACGAGGACTGTCACCAAAAAATTTCGACATCTGTGACATTCGTGATAAATCAGCCCAACAGGGATTCACTATTCTGCAGATGATTTGAGGCACCTCCTGCCGTAATACTCGCATGGACTTCCAAATCATCTACGGGGCCTAGGTCAAACCACCCCTTCGAATATGCCAACCATGCTGTCTACCCAGGAATTGCGGAGGACGTGACCCTCGCTGGGAGTGTTCAGCGAGCTGCTACGAAATTGGTTGTCGGTCCTTAATCCGTCTACCGCGAAACGCGTCTCGAAGTGCTTGACCTCTTTCCTCTCCAACTCTCCGAAGAGAACTTATCCTCACTTATGCTTTGTTTGAACATGGTTTCGTCAACAGGCTTTCCACCGTTGACCCAGATATCAGAGGGGGGATATGGTAAGAGGATTTTTAAGCTCAGAGTGTACAATTTCATTGAGTAAATTCTGTCTCATTTAAGATATTTGCTGCGTAGAATAACCTTTCTCCGCTGGTTATCCAGTCTTCTTCTGGAACCCTTTTCGAAGCATTATTAGACGCCTTTTCTGCAGATCCTCGTGCTGGCAAGCATATTGCCTCCCGCCAAGAACTTAAAGAGCAGTGATACACTATTTTTCCATTTGTGTCTTTCACCTTAACGACAAGAAAAAAAGGACAGGATAAACTTGGGCGAAAGTCTCGATCTTGTTTATCAATACGTGAATACCGTGAAACCCGTGAACCTCCAAACCATATACGATCTTCTCCGCACCCTGCATGGAAAATAGACTACAGCCACCGAGAAGCCTTCTGTGCAGCTGACACCCACCAGCTCCATCCAAAGCCCACCTAAATGTACGAGAGCCGGGATAAAAACAAACCTCTCGACCCTAGTTGGTTTCAGGCTCCTCGCTGGCATAGCACAGAGGTGCACCAATGTCACTGCTCCTCTTGGTCCCTATTTAAAGGCCGCAGATGGTACAATTATTACAAGAGGGTTAGCTGCGCGCAATTCAATTGTTAATTTGGTGAACCTGTGTTATTATTCACAGGCTCCGAGGCGGCGAGTGTCATCCACCAGCATGAGGGTAATTGTCTCTATTATTAGGAGGGCCGCATACTGTTTGCACATTGTCGTGATGACCACAATGTCTAGCCGATAGATTCCCGGCTATCGCTGCATAGTTTGGTCCATTCTTCGACCTGAAGTGGGCTTTCGCTACACCAATATCAGCCAGCAGGTTTCGCCAACATTCATCTCCACGTCAAGAAGTCCATTATCCGCACAATGCTCTCAGCTGCAAAACCTTTACAAATGGAGTAAAACTTTCCACGAAAAAATGTTGCATTTTATTAGGCATGTGCTCAAACTAAAAACCATTTTAACCAACAGTCATATTTTTGCAGCTCACCAAATTTCATTGTTCAATGGAGCAACCATGCCTCTATCTGAAAAGTCTTGTGGAATAATTTCCAAGCATCGCTGAGACCCCGGGATGCCTAAGTTACGGCTTAAAAGCTTGGAGTAATACTCCCATTTAATTGATCGATTACCTTAGTCCACCAGGCCCATGTCGTAACCTTTGAAGGTTCAATTCTATAGTGTGAGTACTGAATGCCCTTCAAGGGAACTTGCAGTCTCACGTGCGCGCCCCCGCCATTCAAGAAGTACACTAGCCGCGGGGTTGACACACAGATTCTGTGTTGTTAGGGCTATAAAGACTAAAAAAGAAGAGCGTATTTCGGAGTGGTGCACGACAGTGAAGAAATTAAAGGCCTAAAAAGGCAATTGATCTTTGTGTCCCATCGTACAGATTTGAGGTAATGGTCATGTGGTTTCAAGGCATCTAATAGATGGGCGGATTTCATATGCAACATGGACGAGAGGATCCCAGACTTGTGCGCTGTGACGAACTGGAGACCAAGATTGCACTCAGCCATCTCCAGTGTCTAGAATGTGTGCCAAGTGAACGATAGCGGGATTCCTGGCCCGGCTTTCCATCGTCATATTAGGAAGTGACCAGAATCGCTATCCTGTGGCGATTTGGTCACTCCCATAATCCACAGAACTAAGGTGACATGTGTTTCCGAAACACTAGGAGGGCCTGTCAGACCAGTTTGGTGAGTAGGTAGAGGTCTGGATAAGCCAGTCTTCTAGTTCTTACGCTCGGAGTTTGAAAAAATGTAAGGAAACTTGCTCCCTAAAAATTATGTACCCTGATGGTATTACGCCAACCACTACTGCCGTTCACCTGGGAAGTTTTGACCCACAGACCTCATTTGACGACCCCGAGCATTCTAGTGCCTAGGCTTGGACCCCTTGCATTATCCCATCCAACTTACAACAATGAATAGCATAATTATTACCCTAAGGGCCACCGCGTAACATCACCAGCCGAATCACCCTGATTCCTATGTGCGGAAGGACGGAAAGACAACAACAAATGGCAGCTAATATGCCTTCGTTTTTACTTTCATCCAGTGATGCAGAGTCCGAAGGTGACCAGATAACATGGTCCTCCAGAAGCTCTCCGAGTCCTGTTTGAATCCTGTAGATCTATCATCCCAGTAGTACACTCTGCATTTGTTTGTCAACACAAACCAAGGTCATCCAGCCGGAAAGCCTCATCTGCCTCAGTGAACAGAGCCCAATAACAACCGGGGCACCGAAATCAGACGTTAGTGACGTATGACGAGATAGTAATGAACCAAACAGCGGCTGAACTGATCACAACCAGGCGCGTTCGGACGTCCAATGCCGGCTTCGGGAGATTAACCGGGACGTTTTCGGACTAATTAAACGTGATTTCGCTTAGAATGCAGGGTTTTCAAGAGCGAGTGTAAGCCCATTCTGGAACGAGATTCATACATACGATACATTTATTGCCGGAGAATTCCCGGTAGACCTATTCTCAATGGATGACAGACCCATTCTCCACTATTCTCAGTTGGCTGCGATGTCCGTGGTTACCACGACTGTGGATATTTTCGTTGTCAAAACCCGAGACACATATGTTAAGGCAGACTTTATGGCTCGCACTCTGAAGCAAGCCAGATAGCAGACTACTTGTATGACCCGGACGGTTAAGGATCTCACAGGACGATTGCGACTATTAGATTATACACAGTTCGTAGCCAGTAGTCAATAGGAGCAGACAGACGTGGGGCAGCAGATGATATATTGAAGACTGACAGAAAATCGGATTAGTAAGCATCATGAATTAAGAAAACGTACAATCAGCAATGACGCAATCAGCAGGAGCGGGAAGTAGTCACTGTCACAGCACGGATTTCGTTTCGTCCGTTTAAAACAAAGCTCAGCAAGGGTTATCTGCCACGTGCGATACATAGCTAATACAAAATAATCAGCCACGTCGGGTGTCCGATTGGTGTAATCGGTGACGCGTTCGCCTGCTGTCCGCAGACTCTGGGTTCGATACCTGGTCGGCACGCTTTTCGGTCGGAGTGGACGCTCGTGAATAGGTGCAATCCAGACGAACTTGCAAGCAATGATGGACGGGCAAATTAAGTATTGACATCAGTTACTGAGGCATAAGCAGACCTTAAGCCGGGACGAAACAGGGGGAAAACGAGCAAAGAAACGAAACGGTGCCATAATAAACAGATACGAGTCACGTTACTCATGAGTAGTCAGAAAACAAGGAAAGTTACCGCTGGTCACCGTTGATTCGCAGGCGGAATCAACACTATTCCTGCATACACGCTGTACTTGCTTCCAATTTCTGGATTCTGTTCTTCTGAACCGAGAACTCATGATCCAAGTATGATTGCTAAATTTTCCTTCCCACTAGTTTCTCTTCATCGTATGTCGCACACCTCTAGCGTCGCGGACAGTTCCCCTGGGGTTGGTATTCTTTTGAACCATCCAGCTCCAAGGCCCCCGCTTGAACGTTTGCTCGTTAAAAATTGGTTTTTGGCAGTCTAGGAGAATATCCCATAGATACCGATGCGCGCAAAGAAGTCTCTTGTAAGCGAAGCAACCTCTGACAAAATAAGCTCGCTTAGTTTTGCAAAGGGAAACCACATGAGTTCACGGTTGAAAACTTTCAACAACAGTTCAGTTAGTCACCTGCAATTGCTCAGCCGGGTTTCAGGCCGGTAACATAGCCCTCACTAGTTATCAGGAAGGTCAGCTTCCTGAAAGCAACCACTGAATGCCCAAAATCTACCGAAACTCTCAGCTCCAGACAGACAACACCCCTCAACAAGCAGTGCGCCACAGGCTTGCATCAAACACAGACAGCGAGAGTCAGCGTTGATCAAGTTCAGACAACGCCCCCGCAATATGCAGCACGTCACAACCTCATACCAAAGCCAGACCGTGTGCGTCAGCATTGGACTAAGTTCAGACAGTGTCCTTCCAATAAATAGCTTGAAACCGTTGTACTTTTCGCACTCGTATGCACTCACGCTCTTGCACTCGCTTGTTCGGAATATAGCGGTTGTGTTCCCTTCTGTAAGTCTTTTTCTCCGGCAACTAGGCACTGGAGCGGGTCAGCAGCAAATACTTCAGATTGGCGAATCAGCAGATATAACACTAGTAAACTTGGAATCCCAGAGGGCCTTTTAGCTAAGCGAATTCCTTTTTCCCAAGCGTCTATATATAATCGTAAAGTATGACTGGCGTCATGTTAAGCTCCATTTCTGCTTGAGACACCGTAATCTGGGATTCGACACAGTGTTGATGAAGGTTTGAGTCACAACTTGTATTTTTCAGTCAGGTAGCAGTCAATAGCTTCCCCCCAAGAAACCGCTTCACTGAGAAACAAAAAACGTCGCAGGAATTAGCAGTATGATTACTTTCTGTGCAATTCATATTGACTAGGAATGACGATTTAAGTTATTTCATGTTCATATTCATCTGTGCATTTAATCTAGGGAATGAGAAACGAAGGAAAATAGAAGAGTTCTGCAAATAACGGAAGGCAAGATAACAACAAATTATTTGGTGTAACTAAATGCTTTCTTGACACTTTGCTGCCTGTCGGTGGTTTCCTTGAACCAATTGTGCAATTTTCGCATGCGTTCTCAAGAGGATGCCTCAATCTGCCGAAGGACGCTAGATAAAGGAAAGAGATTGAAGGAATTCATGTAAAGATCAAAACCATTTTCGATTCGTCTTAAATTCTTCTTATATGAAACCTTTTTCATCGACTTGACACATCTGCCACAGAGCTTATTCACAGTAAAATGCAACGAAATAAACAAGAGGGAGAGGGGTGTACCGCAAACGAGTAATTTCTCCTTGAAAGGGGTTAACCTAGAGTTCGAACGACCCTAGAATAAATCGCTTGTGCTCTCCGGGGTCCGCATTGCCTGAAGATTGATACTCACGGAAAGAACAGTTGAATGAGTAAATAAATACTTCGTCTGGGATATGTGCAACGCTTATGAGATAGGAGTAGATTAAATGGAATTTGTGGACTGTATTCATCCAATGTGCCTCAACAAGGCGAAGTGGGTATTAAGTTGCTGGTGGAACTTCATCAAATTTTCAGCAATAATTGTGGATAAATGTTCTGCTTTGCGTAAACTTGAGTTTTAGTTTGACGCCTTCACCTGGCTGCAGATTTTGCGACATGGATGAGTGTCCTGGTGCAGCAGAACCACTTGTTTCCAATGAATTTCTTATGGCCCTTAATTGGTTATCACCAGTCTACAGATCGCTAGATTATACCTTTGGCCAATAAAAAAATAGGAACATTTCATAAACACCCTATTCATAAGGTTGCTGAAAACGATTCGAAAGCTTACGACCTGTTTTGCTCTTCTTGGGGCCCATCAAATAGACTCACTCACCGAGTTTCCGTCAACCTTAAGTTCTACGTGAATCCAAAGTGTACGAAATCAGCGAAATTCACTCATTCGCAAACCAATTTGGTTTTGCGGAAGACTCACCTGGAACGCGGCTGAATCTCTCGTTTATGGTGTTTTAAGCAGCTGAATGCGCTGCGCTAGGCCGCCTCATGTTTCAGTTGGTACGAAATTCGAGTGATTCAGCTGGGTTTTAGGTGAGTTTCTTGCGAGACACAATCGGTTTGCAATTTGGGTTCAAGTAGAACATAAGGTTGACGGAAACTCCGGGACTGCGCCTACCTGACGAGCCCCAAAAAGAGCGAAACCGGTAGTGGGCTATCGAAAAGTTTCCAGCAAACTTATGGGTAGTGTATCACGTCCACACATGTATCGCGATATCTCGAATATCGTACCAACTGAAACATGAGGCAGCCTGGCGCCGCGCATTCAGCTGTTTCAAAACATAAACGAGAGATTCAGCTGGGTTTCAGGTAAGTCCCCCACAAATCCAAATTAGTTTGCAAGCGTGTGTAGTTCGTTAACATTTGGCTATCTTTGATATCATTCTTGCCTTGCTAAGGGACTTAGAGTACTTTCATCATCAGAAAGTATCTTTGAGATATATGTAAATATTTCCTTGGTTTGGGGAAGGCAAATGAATAGAGCACGTAACATGAGCTGTCTCTAAAACATGCGCTTAGAGCTGGTACGGAAATGACTTAAGGCGGGGAAACAACCATTGAATTCAAAACTCAAACCGAGGGGTTTTGAGCGGCGTGGAGCATAGTAAACAAGACCCTCTGAATCTGAAGATCTCATGTTCTCTTGTTTCTCTTCTCCCTCATATCTCTCCTCTTTGGTTGACCCACATTTGTGGACGAAAACTCGAGAAAGATGGTTTAATTAATTCTCTATTTATCTGCAACATAATCATTTGATCAAATATGAAAAACCGTTTGTTTGGATTCATCGTAAAAAGGAATCTTCATGCTATAAATCTGGAAACAAGTAGAGCGAAGCATACGCTAACAACATGTAGGAGCGCCAGAAGCTTTGCTCTCCGGTGTTTTGATTGTTTTCCCATCCACAACCGTTATCTGTTTGACCATCCCAGTGTGACAGTATTATCTGCACAAATTTTCAAATATTACCATCTTACGACAAATAGTTTAGCTCGTTTTATCGGTCGTTTGAATAAATCACCTCCATCTAATGAAGATCATTGAAAAGGATGCCGCAACTTGGAAAACTTTAGGAAACACTCACCCTTCCAAATACTCGACAACCGCAGGGTGGTTGAAGTGTATAGCTTCGGATAGTGGAGTATGACCCCATCTGTCTATTGGATTAGGATCAACACCACCGACTTCAATGAAGAACTTGACAGCATCCAAAGCACCCGAGCTTGCGGCCACATGTAACCCAGTTCGACCATCATAGTCTACCGCGGTGAGGTCGACTCCGCTAATGTAGCTTCTAGAGTTAAAAAAAGGACAGTAAATGGTTCTATACACTGCTAGCCAAACTGATCAAAAACTGGTAACCGGTCTGTTGATAACTGAGTTTTTCATTATGAAACAACAATCAATTTATAAGAGGCGCACCAGATCTACTTGGTTTTGCACGGAGTATGATGCATACAATAAGAAGTTTTGATCAACGATCGAACAGGCGAATGCACTAAATCCGCCTTGAACACAATCCATACTTGTTTTGATTTTCGACAAAGTTCTGGTTCCGGGTAATCTGAGACCAATGTCGTACATTAGAGACGCGGCTGGATAGATGAGTGTCGTTACCCATTGGTAAACAGACTTTTTAACACCGCAGTATAAAATGGACAATTCAGAATAAAGATAAACAATAACATCACAAGCGGCAAGAAAAACCCTGTGATCGTTTCATTTCCCAACTGATACCCAAAAATATTTCGGTAAAATACTCCATTTATCCGAATATTCAAGGCTGCTCACTATTTGCAGTTTGACAGATCATGGATGCTGCTTCAGAAACAAAAGTGTTGGCAGTTTTATCGCTTTCGATCAAATATTTCGTTCCAATCGAATTGTTTCCCGTTATGAAGCCAGCTGGAAATATAGTGTCATCCACGTGGATGAGATTGTCCAATAATCAGTTTGGAATTCTTGGCGCGCATACACCGTGTGTCCCCTATTTATTTCCCTAAGAACACCAAAGTTTGTGTGATTGAAGCAGTTCGTAATGTGTTCTGTTCCTGTTTTTCCCATTCATCGAGGTGGTGAAAGGTTTGCATGGGTTGCACAATGTTTTCTTTCTACGCTGTTCATTAAGTCAATTGCACTGGGTACAAAAACTATTACGTAGGAGCTCAAAAGTAAGGTTTGGTGCGGCAGTCACATGTGTCATGTTGGTTCTGGAGAATTCTGTCAATGGTCCAAGGAGATATTGGCTGGATGTACATGATAATTAGATGAAAGCAGTAATATCGACCAGCGCTACAAATTGAACATGTATTGAGGATTGTTGACTAAAGCGAACAACTATCCCTCATTTTTGGCCACTGAACTCGGTTTTCAGTGGATGAACCTGTAACACGACTCAGTTTTTCCCCTTGACTTCGTCCATCTTTTGATGCCTACTGCCAGGGAACGAAACAAACTGACGGACAGAACTGTCTGTTAACATGGGTCTGTTATTACATACAGACTGTCATGTGAAATGACCTGCAAGACTTTTTATACGACACCTTAAGTAAAAGCTTGGTCATAGCTGACAGTTCCATAACGGTGAAATATCATACACACAGATCGGGATGTTTTTTGGTGTATTCTGTTCTTCGATTCCACATAAAAAAGACAGCAAACTGATAAGTGTAATCGCAGCACGAATACGGGACATCCCGAGGACTTGAGTTTATGGCGATATACTGCATTACTGGGGAACTGTCCCATCCTCAAACGGTTGCATTCTTATCAAGCGAGTAATCCCCTTATCTCCATAGGAAGAGACTGTTGAACGCGTCTGTCATCCTCATCTGTGTTATGATCATTTTGAAGTAATCGAATTTATCATAGTTGGTGAAACTTCATCGGCCTAATGTGACGTCGAAGGCTCAAGCAACGAAGATAAATTCGGGATCGACCACTTTTAGAAAAAGGCTATGGCTAGTGAACACGTCATAAGAGAGTTTGATGGTCCTAGTTAGTAGGTCGTCTGTATTACTCGAAGGTTCCACTGAAATGAAGAGCCTATTCTATTCTTAAACGAGCGTAACAAGTGATAAAGTGATCATGCATCAATTATTAGTCATCGAAATTGAATGCAACAAAACAAAACTCCATAGAAACTATTTTTGGGCAAATTTAATGCAATAGTTAGGAGATTGGGCACAGCATAATCAGTGCTAGTATAGCATTGAGATCTTAAAATTGACCTGAAACTCATTTGCTAGCAGAAGTTAGTTTCACACATTTTTCGGGTTCTTTTATGAGTGGTCCCAGGTCTTATATTAGAATAATCCCAGTGTGTTGGGATTCAAAAGCTGTAAGAATAAAATAAATAAGGAAATATCTAGAGTCAAACTCTCCTTGTGAGTTTAGTTTCCCTGTTTCGTCGTCAGTTATATTTGAATGGTACATCCTTGGGACAAATTCCCCTCTATAAAACAAGTGTCGTTGCTTACAAGGATGCTAAACCACGAGAAAATTTGCATTTTCACTAATAGTGAATATGCAACAATGAAGTTTGGCGACATTTTGCCGAATATTTGAGCGCCCTCAAGTTATTGGATAAGTCCTCTCGGCTTTTTGATCTGTGTCACAAACCGTCAAGAATTTAACGAGCACAAGTAATCAACACATCACTACACAAAAGTTGACTAGAGATCGGGATTCTTGGCTTTCATGAAATAACTGTGATTAGTCGCATCATGCCGTAGAGGATTGCACGTATCTTCAGGCAAGACCGCTTTCATGAAGATATCGTACTATCTCATGGTCATTAGGGTGACACCTTTTTAGAGGGTTATTACGTTTCTAATATCTTCTTGCAACTTTCTTGTTACATGTATTTACCTTCGTAGCGTAGCTAGATCATTAGCTTCTGCGGCGAACAGAAGTGAGGCTATCGTATCTGTTCGGTGGGCCTCGTGCAATCGACGTGGATCCTCTTTTTTGTCTGTGTGCAGATGGCTTTCATAGTGGTGGAATATGAACCGGTGAACAAGTTCCTGGAGGGTAAAGATGAACATGGTTTCAGCAGTGGATTGAGAAATGGTGCACAATGCTTTAGTGCTGACGCATTCATAGGGATCAACTCAGTTCACGCGTGAGACTGTAATGAAAATAGTGCCTTCAGAACAGGCACTGTACAAACCGCCGGATTTTGTCTTTCACTTAAGGAAATCTCTGGATAATGGGTAAACGAGAAAAACCTTGCAAGAAAGACTAATAATAGGAAAGGTAACAGTAATACTCGTACGATCGAAAACCCCGGGCAAATGGCTTCGATAATTTTACAAATTTGTCGATAACATTTGCTGCTTCAAGCAGTATAATGTTCTGTTCCAACGCTACCCGTTCATTAATTCTCTTTAGATCTTGCTTATCAGATTTCACCCAAATTGACTTCATTATCTGATCCCTAAATCACACCGAGTTCATTTAACTGAAACCCGCGCCGCAAGCGATTGCAAACTACGTCGCTGTCCTCATTTAGCTTTGCTACAGAAATTTTCCAGAGACGCGACAATAACCGACTTCACTATGAACAAGCTGGGTTGTTTTCATCTAAGAGGACGCTGGATTTTAGAGTGAATTCAACGTTGTTGCTGACTCTGGGTGCAATAAGCAGGTCAGGAGTGTGCACATGGGCGAAACAGGCTGAATAGAAAACTAATAGTGACAAGAATAATTTATTTTTAACCCACCTGATTCTCATTTACATTCGGTTGAACAATCTTAGTGGTGTCGGTTGACTGTTTGACCTGTTAGGGTTCTCATTAAGGAAGCCTGAAACCTGCTGGGCAGTTACTAGACCATCGTTTCAGCTCTTGGCCAAATCAACCAGATCACCTAGGGGTGAACGCATTTTCCCTTTTCAGGAGTAATAATTCAGTTGTGTCTGGCATGAGCTAGTGGAATAGTAATAAAGTGCTAGCCTCACATGTCAGATATCCGGAGTTCGAACTCTGTCACGGCCCAATGGATGCACTGCTGATAAGCTCTAATAGGAGCGAATCTGGATTTCAATGCTTTCATCCTTCAGTGTACACTCACTCCTCCACGATGGAAGCAGGGTTCGAACAAGAGTAGTGTGAGCGTAAATTACGCAAATTACACAGCCACTCCCAATTGCTTATGCGTTGCAACTAGGATAAAATGAAACCCATCCCAAGAGAAAATAATTATTAGGTGAGTCTAGAAACCACAACGGATCCTCTCGGTAACTGATTTACGGTTACTAAATAGTGGGATGCTCTACTTCTGAGCTTTTGGATGATTCGTGAACCGACATTATGCCCCACCAGTTCTCAAAATAATTATTCTGCAAAATTTCCACATTACCGAATATGTTGTCAGAGTATCTTAAACGAAACGATTCCTTGACAGCCATACTGTATTTTGGAGAGTAATGTCTTCGTTCCACATAAATCACAAAGATTTCGAATTACCTCTTGGATAATCTGATAGAATAATCTTGTACATTATATTGTCCTCCATAAAACTGGGAATGAGGCGTTTGAAAATAAGCAAAGCTCCAGATGGTTAAGTGTTCCTTATCCTGGTTGTAGACACACATTGCAAGCTCAACGGTTGCTACAGCGAAACGATTGCCTATACTAGACCAACAGATACTTTACTGAATTTCCGCTGGATGTTAAAAATTACAACCATTAGTTTTAAGTTCTTCCTAGGGTATCCTGCAGCCTTCGATCATTGAAAAAAGGTGGAACTGTAAGGGATATTTAAAATCACGACTGAATTTTAAATAAGGATACTACGTGAGAAGTAAAAATACCCATTAATGCTACCTGACAATCATAGCTATGATGTCGTGAATAGCATCAACTGCCGGTTTCAAGTTTATCATGTTCTATGTGAAGTAAAGATATACAAATTAACTCTTCTACTAAAAATACTCGGGAGGCCATCAGTGTCAATGTGATGGTAAACATCACAGCTGTTCTGTTAGTTTTAACTAGCAATATAACCTAATGAGCACTAAGCTTCATCGTGGCGCCTGCGTTTCAAAAGCCACTGCAGAAGCAATTGTAGTAGTAAATGATTTCAATTGGTCTCAAGTGTCTTTCCAATGTAGTGTTATCCTCAAAGAAACCATGGAAGAAGGACGGCATAGTTTTAATATGACTTGAGAGCTTAGGTCGTCAAACATAAAAATCCACAGACCTTTGAGTTCTAATTTCTAGTTCTTTTGATGATTAATGTATTCCACTGGTATTTGGCTAAGACTAAGTAAGAACTCTATCAATGCTTGAGTGCTGTATTAGTATTTGATTTGTGTATTTGATCTGTGTCATGCGATCCACTTCGACAGAGGTTAAAAGCTAGATGGTAGCAAACTTACCTGACAGAACTGTACTCCACGCACAGAGTTACCATGATGGTCTATTAGGGGTGAGAATAGCGCCAAACCCATTAGATCGGGGACGACGACCATGATCACTCCAGAAACTCCAGATTTGCTGGGAAGACCGACCTAGACAAAAATGTAACGTGAACACAGAGAAAAGTATGATGGTTTTCATGAACCATATGGTATTTGAGACGAGATATATCAGCTTGGGGTCATAGATGGAGAAAAGACAGCAAACAAGCGGCGAACCCACACAAGCCGCGATGGGCGACCAGGAGTTGAGCGCTGTTACTGTCTCAAGTCTTTCGTTTCTTTCAGCGGTATAGTAATTAATGAGGGGCATATTTTGAATCTGTGAGGCTTAATCAGTCCAAATTGAGCACTGAGGACTCAGCCGACACAATGAACAGTGAGATTCTCAGCTGATCTGCTGTTGAAATTGTCGCCTCAATGGATCACGATGACATCTTTCGTCCTCTTGCGGCTTAAAACTCGTGCTTCACTGATTTTCAAATAACTGAAATGCGTCCTTAATTAGTTTTCCCCTCCATCCAATCACTGGAAGTTACCTTATCTTTCTGACTTTCACTGCTAACTGTAGAATACGTCCGACAAACTGACTATATCACTTGGGTTTTAACAGGTAATTCTCACACAAGTGTAGATGCAGGATATGCACTTCGTCTTATTCCTCCAAAAATCATATTTTCAAGCCGTTCGTATTGCGAACGTGAGAGTAACTGACTTCAAAATGAACAGTGGAGTAAGGTAACAGGATTAACTGATTTCCATCCCGAATATGCTCTGGATTCGGAATAACAAGAAAACTTTTGGTTTGCACGAAACAGCAATCACTGGTAACAGTGTATATAAGTTTGCGCCGGAAGTGTGTTAACCGCATCACTGGGTCGAGTTTATCCGAAAAAGATCTTTTCTACGAGTGTTCTAGCTGTTTCCGTTGAACATTGCTCGGCGATTCCTGTGCGCTCTATAAATACCCAGTCGTCGTGCGCTTTTTCATTCTATATCCTAGCTTCGTTGACTTCAATAGCTAATTCAATTGTGTCAAGCTCCAACGAATAGCGCTTTGCAATTGTCTTTTACTAATTTATCTTCAGTTCTGTTAAGAACCCGCTGAAATAAAATGACATTTTGTCCATTGTGGTTACAACTTCAGCTGTGTGACAGCCGGCCGGTGAATCTGGGTCGCGTCGTGAGACAATCCCACTGCGGTGTTAGCAGTTAATGAGCAATTCAAATACATAAGGAGTAAGGAGATATATCTTTTCCTGGTATGTGACTCTTTTGTAGACAAGTTACGATAAAGAAAAGCTCCGTTTAATTACAATTACAATTATGATGAGACCGTTTCATCCGGATGTTTAACTCGTAGGTGAGACTGATGTACTACGTTTAGGGGTCAGACTATGCATAGTTTCAATGCATAAGTTATTCTCAATGCGGAAAATGAAGGCAATGCGGGGTAAACAATGAAGCAGTCATCAATTCATATATGATCAGTATTCAGACCGGATATACAGGAATTATTAATTAACATTTCCACCAAATGGAATGACGATGATTGTGCGGCCATCCTGAATCTGCGGAACTGTTGGTTCCCGAACAATTTGTTGAAACAATAATGAATTCAAAAATGAGGTCCCTGGTGGACTACTGTCAGGCACTCACTTTGAAAGCAAACTGTCCGGAATAGTCATACATTCCACAGGAGTGCATCACTGATAGCGTGTCTCGGCTGGCAGCTGGATCCAGAAGTCTCGATCCTGTCAACGGATTCACACCACCGTTGGCCAAGGTAGCAGCCATGACGGACACTGCTTCACAGTCCGCCTCAATCGAACAAATTTGAAGATAGAAATCAAGCAACTCGTGTAGGTTGATATTCTCTGGAAAACAGCGGTTCTCCTTCATGTAGTAGGCTATGGCGAAATTACGATCTGCTGTAGCGCGCTCCGATAAAAATCTGCAAAGAGTAACAAAGAGCTCACTGAGTAGATAGACTATAGAGAAAAAATATAAAGGTGCTCGAGAGTAACGGATGTATGATACAAGTTTGTGAGAATAACCCACGCCTTTTTCTTTGCAGAACAGTCTTTTATTTAAAAATAATGGGGTAGTTACGATCGTGCGAGGCTTATTGAGACCAACGTAAATTTAAATTTATGCACAGTGGAGGGAATTTTCGAGTTAGGGACAGACGAAAGGGTACCACACTCTCATGTTGGGAGTCGTTTTGACGATTAAGCGGACCATTTAAAATCTGTATGACGTAATGAGAGAATTACACCGATCGTTCAAAATGACTCGTGGATAGGTTTCCAAAGCGACTTCCTCAATTATTGTGCGAGTGATTTCGGTCAACAATTTGACATGTTGGCTTTGAATGCTTGATGTCTCCTGGCTATGTTCAATCAAAATCCAGTAGTATGTACCTCCATGTGCACTCAATGAATTGTTAATCTCAAAAATTCACTAAGTCGTCGTCTTGTGCTTTTTCTTACACTGGTAGCTTGCCCCTCTTTAGTCTCTCTTGTGAAGGTCTTGTGTGGGCGGCAACTGACGAGAGTTTCAAATGTATGTAAGTTGTCGGCAGTGAATAGCATTTGCCGGTCCACCTTGATTGGACCACTGAAAGCATGCGCCTAGTTGGTGAGTTAATATCTGTTTGCCTGTAGCAAGATGCGGTGCTTCAAGACTTCGACGTCTATTTAGATCTAGTGAATCATGCCAGATCTGGTACTGGACACGTCTGTCTGAACCTGATATAGTGAACATGAACAGTAACAGTACCACGACCGCCTGTATTATTCGTCAGTTCTTGTCAGGTGCAGGCCACTGCTGAACACGAATTTTAATACAATACGCATGTCTCTGAGGTAACTCGGCAGCCCATGGGCTAAGTGGCATCCAAGTACTGACACTGTCATACGCAAGCCACCAGGACGATGAGCCTAAAAAGAGATAAAGTTATCCGGCGTATTTCGTGGCTTAGTTTGGAGTAATCTCATGAAATTCAGTATGTACTAATTTTGTTGGAAGAAATCAATCACTCTTCCAGTAGTACATAAAATTAGGTTGGCCGTGGGGTTGGGGTGAGGACAATCGGATGTTGTAACGGGGTTTCGTGATTGAAGTGATAAGTAATGTTATGAGGACAAATATGAAAATGAGATATTGTTTAAATGCTCATTGTTTATACGTGCCAAAGCGCCTAGGCAGAAACTCCTCGTGGCATATAAAATGAATCAAGTGAAGTGAACCATTGCTCCAGGAAATGTCTATTACCTCTTCCAAGCCCATAGTAGCCTTTAAAAATATCTTTTCAACCGTATACCTTAGAAAGGTCCTGCCTTCGTCGACTTTCAGGTTCACTGAGCAACAGAAATCCCTCCTACCAATTGGTGAGAAGGCCACGGATATCTCGGAAGTACGGCCCGTAGTCCGTATCCAATCTGTTCATAGGAAAAATCAAGAAACCAGGAGCTCGATTTGATTATTTCTGTTTGTTTCTGAGGACTCCATGATTTGAATGAGTCACCCTGTACAAATGTGTTATGTGAATGGAACTAAAACGAAATACATAAATTTGAATGAAGTTGTCCTCCGCAACAGCATTTCTGAGCGTCTTTAACGTTTAGTGTCAGAGGATAATAGGATGACGGTTAGGTGATATTACCCGATTTGTTTTTTCGGTTGAGTTGGCGTAGGACAAGGGACAGTGAGGCAAGTCATTCTCAGTGGAGAAAAACACCTTTCGTTGTGGATCAACAAATGGCATTCTGCGGTTGGTTTTCAAAATCAAATAATCTCCAAAACTATCATCATATGGTTTGGTTCTCAGGAGCTCGATTTGATTATTTCTGTTTGTTTCTGAGGACTCCATGATTTGAATGAGTCACCCTGTACAAATGTGTTATGTGAATGGAACTAAAACGAAATACATAAATTTGAATGAAGTTGTCCTCCGCAACAGCATTTCTGAGCGTCTTTAACGTTTAGTGTCAGAGGATAATAGGATGACGGTTAGGTGATATTACCCGATTTGTTTTTTCGGTTGAGTTGGCGTAGGACAAGGGACAGTGAGGCAAGTCATTCTCAGTGGAGAAAAACACCTTTCGTTGTGGATCAACAAATGGCATTCTGCGGTTGGTTTTCAAAATCAAATAATCTCCAAAACTATCATCATATGGTTTGGTTCTTGTTTGGTTGTAGAATGCCAGAAAAGTCTGCAGATTCATTGTAAAAAAACATCTGAATTAAGTTATCACACTTACACAGCGTTGTTGAATCCAAGAGTCTGACCACCAGCCATTTGCCTGAAGGTGTTCTCCACATACTTGAAACGATCCGAAGGACTAAGATGAGGTTGAAGGATACTACAGATCGCCAGTGCACCAGAATTTACGAGTGGATTATGCGGACGATCTAAAAACGGCCGATACATGACTTATTAGATTTGAAGTCAGACAATCTCTTGAAAAGCCTGCAAAATGAGCGCGATTCAGGTTAGTTAAGCCGTAAATGAAGCAGAGGTCCCACAACCAGAAAACTTAGGTTCAAATTTCATTTTACAAAAAGAACAAACTCATCAGCAGTATGATCATCTGATCAAGCAAATATGTTCAAGCTTGTACGATAGTTGCATGCAAATTAAAAGTACATTTCATTTGGGAATTTCGCTACCCATGAGGTTGGAATTAGCGCTCTTGCCAGAAGGGCCGCAGCCTCGAAAAGGCCGCCTAAACCTAGACTGGTATTCTTCCAACATGTTTTGAAAATTTCATCAGCAATAATAGTGTCTAGTTTCTTCCAATGCACAAGCTATTGGTTTTCATAAGTTTATTTTCCAAGTGGACAAAGCCGTCACAAACTTCAGGGTAAACACTAAAACTTCAGCTTTTTCAGTCGGTGCATAGCAAAAGCTGTCAAAAGGATACTGTTTCTGTAAACGATCAGCATGTTTTTAAGGTGCCTATGTTGGTTTCAGATGACTAGTTCATGAGTTGGTAATAGTGTCAACGGCTTAATCTATGCAACCCACATTGCAAACCAGGAGAAACACGTTTAGCACTCATGACGGACTCAGCTGCTCATTGACATTATGATAGTTAGAAGGGGAAAGCACATGCAGTTGTGTCTACCAGGGGAGGCTGTCTCAAAGTATCAGTCATAATTGTTATTATCTAAAAAGTGAATGCTTGTGGGAAAATGCCACTGATCTCTCCTTGGAAAGAGTGTTCTATATGATCAGATTCTCTTAAACAAAAGCCGTGTCAAAAGGTTTTTGGTGATAAATCATCTTTTGTGATCATTAATGATCAAAACTGCTTTCTACAGAGCTGGTAAACTGGAATGCAACTTATCTCCAAAATTTCAGATAACTCATTTGTGCCTATTTTTGTAGTCTGTTTGGTATAACCACATCTGTTGAATGCAGTGCAACAATCACAGTGAGTTTAACTAACACAACTTCGATCACGCACCTAAACTTCTTAGCGTGGATTCATCAAAAATACAACCACTCCTATGCTTCATGACCAAGTGAAAACATACTTTTTGGGTTGAGCCCAATTTTATTGAATGCCACCCCAGATGGTTCGTAGCCCACGTACTGGTGGACGACTTCTGGACCAAGTTCAGTTAGGGCCATGGCATAGGTCAGTGGTTTACTGCTGGATTGTATTGTGAAGTGGGCTGTGCTGTCTCCGATTGAGAGGCTAGTATAGTACATAGATGGGGAGGAGAAATTTAGCGATCGGGCTAGAAGATAGAATTTGTTTATAAACATTACACTGTTGGAAATGCGTCCAAAACCAAACCATAATAGGTCATTTCAAGACCAACATCACAGTCAGATCCACTCGAAACTTATCATCTGGAATATGATAGGACAGTAAACTAACTATAAAAAGATCAATTTCGACCAACGTTAGGTGTCACCTTTGAAAACTGTCTCAAAACATGTTTGGACTTCCTGATTGTTACGGATGGCGGTTACTGGGGCTATAGGGATTGCAGTGGGCTATTCGGATGTTATGCGGCAGACGGTTATAGCACGCCATTCCAACTGTCAGTACGAAGAAGGTAGTTGTTGGATGGTAAATATTCTACCCATATTTGTACTGACCTTGTCTTGACACTGACTAAACTCCGATTTTCCCCTATAAATTCTGCCATAACAGAGCTCCTGTCTGTCTGTTACACGTCAATAACGAGTACACTCAGTGTGAACCAGCTCTGGCATTTAAAGCATAGTTTAGTCCAGTACCTATTACGAAATCTCAAAGATACGCGAAGGTTTGTTGAGTTATCTTCAAAGTTCAGTAAATCATTTGGTACCAAAGAAATTGAACCAACATAGGTCACCTCAAATTTTAGTAGATGTGACTCTTGTTCACTTAATGACGCATTTGGAATTGAAATTCTTCAGTTCACCCACAGTAACCAGAAATCATGGGGCTTCTCTGACTTGATCCTATAAAAAGTACACGATGTTACTCAGTCCATATTACCCTACCGTATGGCTTAATGTGCGCTTCACATTTGCTTAGCATGTTAGATGAGGTGCTAGGTGAAGAACATTTACGGGGGAAATCGTATCGGTTCCAGCGGTCTACTTAGAGATGGAAATTTCATCCAAATGGAGATCAGGACGGATTTTGCCTATCTGCAAACTCTGTTGCCTAGACCATACGTAAGCTTGTTCCTCAAGGGGCAGCATCGAGCTCCACACCATATTGTCAGTTGAGCCCGAAATCTGGTCAGTGATAGCTAAAAACGTTAAAATACTTCGAGAAACTTGACGACCAATACCATCACGGCGTTGTCATGACCTAATTGGGACAATGGATCAATATTGATGGGATGAACTTCATGATCATTAGGGGAAACAACTTGCACCAAACGATGATGGTTCAAGGATTACACTGGCATGTTCATGTACCCTGAAAGACGGTTTATGGAGTTCTCATACT
The DNA here is from genome assembly GCF_000715545.1 of Opisthorchis viverrini. NCBI lineage: Eukaryota > Metazoa > Platyhelminthes > Trematoda > Opisthorchiida > Opisthorchiidae > Opisthorchis > Opisthorchis viverrini. The sequence continues at coordinate 685,000 of NW_008751884.1, read as the reverse complement.
CAGCTATTTGATGACTGAAGTCTTTCTGGTTGGGACCATTACCATATTGACGGTTAGGAGCATTGGCAAACATGTCCCACTAATGCGCACAATCCTCCGCATGCTTTCAGTGAACAAGTTCCTTTTGCAAACTCTCCCAGAAAGTGTACTACGACTCCTGAGTTCATCTGTCGACGATATCACCCATAGTCCCTAATGCATGGTTACCAACCCTTCAGTCACAGTGAACGAAACTGTGACTGAAGTCAGCGAATATACACTCATTTGCAAACTAATTTGGTTTTTCGAGAGACTCACCTGGAACCCAGCTGAATCTCTCGTTTGTGATGTTTTCGGGCAACCGAATGTGCTGCACCAGGTCGCCTCATGTCGCTATGATATTCGAGATATCGCGATACATGTATATATTTGTAATGTGCTACTCATAAGGTTACTGAAAATCCGTCGACATCCCACGACCGGTTTCGCCCTTTTGGGGGTCATCGGGTAGGCGCAGTCCCCGGGTTTCCGTCAACTTTATGTTCTACTTGAAACAAAATTGCACGAAATTAGCGAATATACACCCATTTGCAAACTAATTTGCAAAACTAATTTTTTGGGCGAAACCGGTCGTGGGCTGTCGACGGATTTTCAGCAGTCTTATGAGTAGTATATTACAAAGATGCGATTGGAATCTTTATGAAACACATAAGCGGTATGAAGCTGATTATGCTGATGAACGAGAATAGGGCCGTGGTCATAATATATCTGGACGGCAGGACGTCTAGATTTCCATATGGGGTTAAATGCCATGGCGACTTGCTGCTTTTAAAAAGGGAATCGTCACACACCAATAAAATAATACTTGTATGCTGAGCTATGAGATTTCCCTTAAACCCTGTGTGGTCAAATAAAACGTCGAAATGCATGAGGTGAGTGAATTCAAGTTTGCACGACTACACCGTAACCTACCGTTGTCCATCGACGGTGCAGACTGAAAGACCCCACATGTTGGGGTCAACTCTAGTTAGTTCTGGAATGTAGCAGGCCAAGTTGCCCCCACTATTTTCCTTACATGAATGGAAGAGTTCTTCGATCACGGCTGAAAAGCGCTGAAAGTCTGGAATGCAAAAATCATTGGTAACGACACGCAGTAGCATGTGTACGCTCTCCTGCGTCACCCTGTTCACACAAGAAAAAAGGGAACGGGAGCAGGTTGTTATAAAACACACACGTAAGACACGGACGTAATGAGGAACCGTCAATCCAAGCAAATAACAATACTTGACTTTCCACAGTAAGCAATAATGGTTACAAAAAAGTCGTCTCTTTCAAAGAGCAAGCATGACCTGGATATTTTGGGTGGATGTGCCCCAAACGTTATTCTTGAGTTACTCAAAGGTGAAGAAGTAAATTGTGGCGTACATTGTGAGGCTGGTGGGTGTTTCCAGACTTTCACTTTCACTGTGGATTGTTTGCTGCACAACGATTTAATTTTTTTCTGTCAGAGGCTTACTTAGAAGCGTTTTGATTGCAGATTACAAAATTTCCATATCTTCTAACATGAGCCGAAACATTGCTTCTGTAGATTAAGGCATTCTGTAGGGAGGTCCATGCTGAGGTGGCTACTAGACGTTAGCCTGCGTTAGAATTTTAGTAGGGGATCCATGAAGCGCGTCATTGTGTCTTGGTGTCGGACACAGCAAACAGAAAGGAATTCTTTGACATATATATCGAAAGGACTACCGCATCCCACTACAAATCTCTTTGTTTGAGTGTTGTTGAGTTCCTCTGGTTTCATACAGCACTTGTCCGGACCAACTGTTCGACTTCTTTATTCTGAAAGGCGTCCAACGTCCGGTATTGTGGTCATGACAAGGGATTTACAGATGGCCTATCAGATGACCGAAATTCAATTCACAGTCAAACAGGGCATGCAGTGTTGATCAACTTTAGTAGGAGTAAAACTCCAGTTCAATGCCGTTCCTTTTGTACGGTCTATAGGGGACCATTATGTCAAGAGAGGAAATGGGCTACTAAGAGCTAGAGTGATTTAGCAGTACGTTTATGGATGTATTCACGACAAAGCCCTTAAGCGAATTGAGGTAGTCAAAAATCGATTTTGAGCCTTCAGTGGGCAAAACATTTAAGGTACCATGCGGGGCACGGCCTTAAATCTGTGTGCTCACTCAGAACTTTCTCATTTTGACTTGTGGCCTGGTTGAAAGTGGTGATCTTCACTGAAATTCGAGGTGAAATTTTCACCATCTTAATAGTTTGAACAAACTTGAACCAAGTTGCACTTAATGCGAATGAATTAATTGTGTGGCCCGGCTGATTCACGACAGCTCTCAGCAGAGCCAGTCCATTTGGAGCGTTTACGGAAACAAGAGAGAGTCATTCGCAATCTGACTGGAAAGGAATACCCAAAAGTTGTTGTATGTCCACCTTTAAGTGAGCTTTAAGTGAGCGAAAAAAATCCAGATCTTCTTTTAGATCACTTTGACATGGGCAGCAAGAAACGTCGTTCAAACTTCCATTCGAAAGATCACTACAGAAATCACTTGTCACGGTGAGGGACGAATCAGATACTTCTTAGGGACGTAGATCAATGTTTTTTTAACAGTATGCACACCCAAACCATAGAGAAAAATGTCGGCAGCTCAAGTAGTGTATATGGTCATAATCAGTGCGTTTTTAGGGAGCGTAGTGGTGCGCAGTGATGGGTTGGTGATTATACGTTGAGCACTGTTGAGTGTGCGATAATGTAGGTGCTGTTAGCCGGGGTTGACCTTCGATCCTGGTTAGTTGTTCGGTCGGGTGATTCCGTTGGTTGCTCTGTTGTTCTTCGTCCTGGTTCCTCTATGCCCACGTGATCTCTGAGCTTGACATCCTCTGCCCGCGTACTCTGGTCGATGCTGGAGTGACATCTGTCCCTGACCCTTCCGAGTTCCAAGTTGTGACCTCTATTGATCTTTGTTTGTAAATCCGATATTTGGTTCTCCTTGAGTAGTACGGTTGAGATGTTGTCCCTTGCATGTAGTGGTGCGTAAATTGGATCCAGCTCAATGCATCGGTTGATCGAGTCCGCCGTGGGACACCATGCTTCCAGAAATTCCTTTCTGTTTCTCGTGTATCCGCGTGCCAAAATCTCTCCGTTTTCCATATTGGCCCTCGTCTATAGATATCAGGGATAGGGGGTCCTGTCTCCTGAAGGCCGCGGTGTGTTCCTTTATTCGTGTGCATGACATTCTCTTGGTTTGTCCAACATAGGATTTGTTGCGGTCGTTGTAGTTCATTTACTCTATCACATTGTTCCTCTTGGTTTTGTCTCAGTTGTCCTCCGGTCTTGATATTAGTTTCTTCAGAGGTCTCCTTTTTGAACTAATAATCTGGTTGTAAGTTCCGATATATTCTTAATGCAGGGCAGAACTACCCGTCCGGTGGCTTGTTCTTGCTGGTGCTGTTGTTTGGATGTCTTCTTTTTCAAGCTTCTCTTGATAAAATTCATTAGATTTCCATTGCCCTGGAGTACTTTGAATAGATGGTTTTCTTCCTTCTTCCGTACTTCTGTGGTGATGCAATGTGTTTCCGCCGTCCTGAACAGGGTCTGGACGCAGCTCTCTTTGTGGTTTACTAGATGATTGCTGTTGTGGTTCGATATTTGATCCAAATGTATCTCGTTCCGGTATACACAGGTCTCCAGAGTCCTATCCACCTTCCTGCTCACAAAAATGTCCAAGAATGTTAGTCGGTTGTTCCTCTCCAGTTCGATCTTAAACTTGGTATTTTCAAACGTGATTTTGAGCAGTTCATGTGCGTTGTGTACTGAATCTCGTTTCATGATAACAAAGATGACGTCTACGTAGCGGATCCATGGCAGTGGATTGATGATCGTGATCAAAGGTCAGCCCCGGCTGACAGCACATATATTAACATACACGCAACACTACTCAGCGCACAACCACCGACACATCGCTACGCACCACCATGCCCCCAACAACGTACTGACCATGTCACCTCGATTGGTGATGAAGCGTTTGCAATCAAATTGCCAAGCTCAGCGAACAAACACGCACCCAAAAAATTTAGATGAAGTGAAGTGACTTCATGTTTTCGGAAAGAAGACAAAGACAAGCGGAACTTAAGTGACACGGTATGTGTAGTGCGTTTCCTCGAGCTAACTATGCTTTGGTGATCACTGATTCTTCAGTAACCACTTTATATAAACGCTTCGCTGTGTATCACTGTCCTTATTTACTGAAAGCTTTTCGGCAACCCGCTACCAGTCTAATCCTTCTTGAGGCCTACTGGTCAGGTACAGTTCCCGATTTGCCGTAAAACGTGTGTTCTAATTGGACCCGAATGTGGAATTTGCGGAATATATTCACTTTTCCATGAATCTAGATTTAGCGACAGACTCAACCGAACCGCAGCAAAATATTTCATTCACGATTTTATCAATTGGATGGGCGGCGAAAAGACCACCTTATGCTCCAATGGATATCTGGTATATTTTCTTGACGGTACGCTACCAAGTTAGCGTGAAAATGCTTTTATTTCACGACTGCCGTGAAATTTAGGCACAGTTGGAACACAAAGGTGACGGAAACTGGAAGACTCCACCTAACTGAAGGGCCACAAAAAGGACGAAAACAATAGTGGATTGTCGAACAGTTTTCGGCTAACTTACCGGCAGTGATCCCCCAAGAAAAAATATACTAAGCTGTCCCGAACATCGTACCAGGTAAAGCATGAAGTGGCACATTCAAATGAATAATAACATAAACGGGAGATTCATTTGGGTAACGGTATCGGTAACGAGGCATCAGGGTTGAAGACTGATGTTATGCTGTTGATGACCATGATGATTCTCTGTTTGAAAACAAATCGGTGTGTAAATGAATGTGTTTTGTGAATTGACCCAAGTCTGCTTGTATAGGAGGCACTTGAAGACAGTAAGAAAGGATCACCGACGACAAAACTATTTCCACGTGCTACTGTCATCAACCAGAGATATAAATCCAACTAGAGTTGCTACTTTGAATCAGAAGCCGGTTAGCCGGATGCCGAAAAAATAGGAAATTGCATCACAATGACAGGTGGAAAACACTAACTTACAGATGGTGCATGAGTGGATTACTTTTCGTTCTACCAAATGCTGCATCCGAAGGTCGATACTGAGTGCAAAGAAAAACTACGTTGCTTTTAGACGGATATTTAGCGGGGAACAAAACTGAAGGTTTTATTGTTCCGGTTACCTTGAAATATGCGTAAATATGACGGTGATTAAGTTCTATGATATAACGTTAGGTGCTCGCTAAATTTTTTACTACACTATGACTAAAATAAGATCCGCGTCAGCTCCTTTAAACGAAAAGGGTAACCAAATAGTCCAAGTACTGTACCTTTTGAACGCCTCTCTGTCCAGTGTCAAGGACGTCATTCGTCGTTTAAGAGGTTGACTGCTTCTTGGACCTTGAAGGTTTGTCAGGTTGTCCACAAATTTGCTCAAACGAGGGTCATCCAACGAGATTCCCGCTTTGGTAATCAGCTGATAAAGTGATATAGAAGCATTGGAAAATGACTGAGGCTATCTTTACGGGCTGCGTACTGACAAAATGGATAGAACTGAGTCGCACAACGAACTATAAGCTGACAAACGACGCACGTATACATGGTAAGTACAGATCTTGTTTTGAAAAATGAACTACCTCAGTGAAAAGGCAGTAAAACGACGACTATTGATCGCTTTTTTCCAAAATCTGTAAGGCAGTTATTTTGGAGCTACTGGGCTATTTAGGTTAGAAAAAGGTGGCACCGATAAACATGCGAATTTGTTCAACTGCCTTATAACCAACCAACGAAGTAACGGGGAGATCACCAGTATGAAGATCACTTCTTCAGTGTGACAAGACAATTGGCCGCTGTGAAAAGTTGTTGAGTGTCCCCTCTTTGAGTTGGTATTCCTTATAGGTTTATCCTGAGTACATTTTTGAGAGTGACACAGGGCCTCCTTGTTTCAATCGTTAGTACAGTTGTCACTAGAAATGAACACATGATCATTAGAGTAATAGGAACTCAGTGACCATAGTTTAGCCTGTTACGTAAACCGAACATCTGCTGTTTATGAGTGAATCTAACACCAGTTTTCTGAGAAGGTCTTTAAACTAGAATCAGAAAGTGAACCCCTACTGTGAAGACTGTTAGTAAATACGGAACACATCTTTATGATGCCCATTGTCGAGGATTTTCGAGTGAGAAACAATAATAAAGAGAGTAAATATTACCCAATTGGCGAAGCTACCGTAAGCGCTATGAGGTGATGTGTGACATACCGAAGGTGAGCAATCGCACAAATGTTAGGGTTAAGACAATAGTATTTGAAAATTTAATTCTGAACATTTCGCCATGTGCATTTGTGGATTCAGCTAACCACAACTTATTTGCAATTTCAGGCCCGTCAATCCCAGTAGTGGCGTGATATTTTACCGGTATCAGCTGAATCACTCAGTTATGATATTTTTCAACTCACTGTGCTGCACAGAGGCCACTTCGTGTTTCATTTGGTACGATATTCGAGATATCGCAGTATCTTTTCCGAAAACTTTTCAGATGACTGACTTTGCCTTTCTTGGAGCTTATCAGGTAGGTGTATTTCCCGAGTTTCCATCAACCTCAGGTTCCACTTGAATCCAACTTGGACTGATTTCGACAAGTGAACTCAACTGCGGCATATTCAGTTGGAGAATGTCATAGATGAGAGATTCAGCTGAGTCCCCCGTGTAAACCAAACTGATCTGAAAGTGAGTGTATTTGTTGTCTATTCACCAGCCTAGGTGGGGTAGAAAATAGGGGTCTTCATCTTATTTACCTCACGGCAATTTTTCTGTTTTTTCTCTCCTGTCGTGTGCCATGAAAAATTGTGCAGAAAACTAAACTTGGCAGATAAATTTTCCTCACTGCAATGATCGTTCCAATTTTGTGTGGTATTAGAACAGGTAGACATTCAGCGTTTTACGCAGGAAGTGCAGATCCATACCCCGTAATATGTATGTCTCCTCACTGCAATGATCGTTCCCATTTTGTGTGGTATTAGAACAGGTAGACGTTCAGCGTTTTACGCAGGAGGTGCAGATCCATACCCCGTAATATGTATGTGTTCCTTCTGTTTCAATCACAGGTATTTGGCCACTTGATCTATCACTTTTTTCTGCACCTTATAAGTGATATATATGTATATGGATTGTTCATCTGTAACACCTTTCCGATGCCTAGCTACCATGCGATCCGAAGTAAGTACGAGGGCTGGGAAACCCTCAGTTCCCTCGGGCCTAGGCAGGCAAACCGAGAGGCAGAGGTCGGGTTCAAATCACGGACCTTCAGGCCAGCAAATTCGTAATCTAACCACTTGAGTCATCTCGCCCCATATACATATAATCCTGTCCCACCAGAGCTCCATGCTGCCGCATGTCACAGCACTCAAACAGCAGGCTTCAACAGGTTAGAATACGTAAAACAAGTACAATAAGACTCTGTATCACATCGCCTTATCCTAATATGATATGCTGGTTCTTGATGGGAGATGATGATGTACTTTGACCGCACCGCATTATGCAACACTTATCCATACACATACTGGTTAATTTTTCTTCAACTGAACTTCATTACTCCTGAGGACTTCGAGAAAACTTCGGTAAATACCCGTGCGTCGCTTCGCAACGATTGCACAATAGACAGTAACAACACATTACCACAAACGTGCGCGTAACTGTTTACTTTGTATGCTAAGTGACTGAGGTTCAAACTCAAATGGTGGAGAGCAGCTCGACTCCCGTGCCCTCCAAACGAAAGATGTATAAGTGAAATACCGTTGCGGTCGAATTATTCGCTGAGCCTGACAAAAGTTTCATCAACAGTGCAGCTGTCGTCAGTTGTTGTGAAGAGGGTGGAGCGCAATGGTGTTTCATAGCCATGTAGGCCTTTTATGATCTTGGTTTTCTAACTAATCTGATTAGGCACGACACCCTTCTTACTACCTTCGAACGTACAAGTCTGGTAGATGTCAAATTCACTCCTAAGAACATGTCAAGAGCATGCCACACTAGTTTCACATTGTCCTCAACAACATATCGTGGGAGCTGAACGCTGAACATCAATCAGAGACCGAATAGATTAGTAGCTCGTTCGGTTACATAGCCAAATCGAGAGAGATCACTAATAAAAAAAGCTGCATATACCTTTCGACGCTGCCGTGTCACTCAGACCTGTAGATCTACAAAATCACTTCATAGGTTAGTAGCTCGTTCGGTTACATAGCAAAATCGAGAGAGATCACTAATAAAGAAAGCTGCATATACCTTTTGACGCTGCCGTGTCGCTCAGACCTGTAGATCTACAAAATCACTTCGCCTGGTATTGGGAATGTCCGTTTGACTGTCGATTGGACACAACTGCTTGAGTAACCCCTCCCATTACCGTTTTGGTACAAACATCCAGGGCGCGGGTGACTGGCCTAGGAAAAAATCTATGTAGAGGCTGTAAGTGGAAATGCACACTCTGAACGCGGTACACGGTAAAGTAGATACGGGCATGTGACCAAACGCATGACCAGACACGTGGTTAGGGTAAGCTACAGAACTAGTCGTCAGCGAGGACAGTAGGAACCGAAACGGTTGCATGTGTGCAACGACATCCCATCGGGTGTGTGGCATACTCGTTCAAATAAACATCTTGAAGACCGAGTGAATAGAATACCAATCTTGTGTTGATTGGGAACCCAAGAAAATCGTGCTGAAACGTCTTGGCATCAGAATTTGATATTAAATAACTTATTCTGATGTTTGTGGGACGACTTGGTTCCTTGATGAATACCCCTGGAGAGTTATCGAAAAGATTAAGTTCGAAAGTACCATCCAGTCTCTGAAGCACGTTCCTTTCACTATTATATCAACACTTCGGGTGTCTCTTAAAAATCATAGACTCGTCAGACATGTAGGAAGGTAAAACAGAGGCCGGTCTTTATTCGACACATTCAGTTGAATAGCATCAAAAGCAAGAGATTCTGTTGGATTTTCTGTGAGCACCAAAGTAATTTGCAAGCGAGTGTATTTGGCCACTGGTGTTCTATCTTATGTTCGAGTACAAGGTAATTTGAACACGACCCGGGAAGAAGGGCCCAACAAGGGCAAAACCGACCGTTGGCTGTCGAGGAACTGTTAATAACCTTGTGAGTAGGGTATCATAAAGAACACATGACGAATATAGTACCAAATGGAACATGAAGCGGTCAAACTAACGATTCAACTAAGAATCATATCAATGTAAGTTTAGAAGTGGGTGCATTTTGCCAAATGTTTAAGCTGTTATCCGTTAAGCTTGGCTTGGTGAAAATATTCCTATCAAATAATTTACAGCTGGTACACTCAACCGTAGTTCAAATGGATTCATTCAAATAGAAGAACATCAGGATTTTACGCACGTCGGCGGATCTGACCTACCTACGGTATACGGTACTCTGATAAACTGTACGTCTGGTTCGATTGACTGAAAACGTTCTGCAATGCTAACCTTAGCTACCGTCCAGGTTATGCAACATGACGACTAATGGAGAGGTCAGTTCTGACTATACTAAGGAAATTCCAGGAGTTCAGGTGGACGGGGACACGAACAAAAATACATTGAACGCGGCATGTTTGCAGTTAACTTATGCAGGATGCGAATCAACAAACTACAGTTTCGTGCTTAGAATGAGTTGTCCATTGGCCGTCAAACAAACTACTTTTTGGCGAAGCTGATTGTTCGGAACTTAGTAAAACACGCCTAAGTTTATGGCTGTACTAAATTTAAACAAATAAGTACCAGTATCTGGTACTGAAAAAAGTATGGCGGAGATGAAAGTGACAACAATGTACTGATGATGCCGATTGACAATTAAACATTTGAAAGCGAGTGACCTAGCCTACGAAACATCTTAATTTTCGTGAGATACGCAATTTTAATGAGCTCTAATAAGAATGAAACAGCTATTCAACATTTCTCGACTTTCCAGCAGGATTAGGCTTCACTGATAGGACGAAAACTCAATTGAAAGCAACACAAGGTCCATGAACTTGACTTCATTAGTGGCACTAGGATTCTATCGTGCTGATTATTCAGCAATAGTTTCCCATTTTTTCAACGGGCACTTCAAGTTCCGCGCATATTAACTACTTATTGTAACCAGGCCAAGGGCAAATTAGGAAAGTTTTGATCAACTGCACCAAAATTATCTTAATATAGATTATTACCTTACTACACGAGTATATCAACCAAATGGAAATATCCCTATCTCGAAAAAGCTTCTGACTACGACCAGTTCACCATGGAATCGAGCCCTTCGAACTGAAAATACTACAATTTCGCTTCCAAAATCGGTCAGATTAGCTCCGTATAGAGGCGTCATAAGAGTTCTCTAGGTCACTAGACCAGATTCAAAGGTTAACCGTAGTGTTGAATCGTCGTTGTCACGGGCATGCCTGTAGTAATGACATGCCAAATCAGCCATCCATGCACGCCTGGATTCGTAATAGTTTGACCTGCACTTGGGCTTGGGGTCAGTACAAAGTTCCATAACTGGGAGCATGATGAACTTAAACTACAATTCAAACGTTCAACGGATTGGGTTCCCAATGATTCTTCTATGGGTTTAGCTGGATGATATTTAAGTCTCGCATTGATTGTGGCCTAGATAATACAGTATGTTGGTTTGCTCTGTTGCACCATAATATCGCAGTACTCCACAGGCAAAGATGTTAAAAATACGGTACACTCAACCTCGCCCCGTAGTACAGAAACTAGAGGTTTACTTCAGGCGTCGACCTAATGAATTAGTTTTGACCGTCTTCCCATTTTCAAAAACTCAGACAAAAATTTCTCCGGCAAAATTGAAATAAACCTTAGAAACAGTAGATTTGTTACAATAGAAAATCCAAGGATACTCAGTTTATCAATTAGTTTCCAAAATCTGCTTCCAGAGAGGGTAGATGCCCAACCGATAGTGTAATGATAAGCAGAAGACTAAAGACTTTAGCAGTTTTCTCTGCTTGTATAGCAGTTCGGTCAAGAACCGTTGCCTAATCTGTGTACTGAGAGTGTTTGACTGTTCATTGAAAAGCGATTTTGATATGAAATCAATAGCGATGAACCTCGACTGATAACTCCAAACAATGAAAGACTAAACTGTTGTTAGTCTGTGAAAGTTTCCAACCTCAACAGCAGTCCGTTTATGACGGTGTGATGTGGAACTTGGAAGTTGGATTTTGAAAGCAGGAATCTAGAGTGAGGAACGGATAATAAAACTGTCGGTGAATTTTTGTTCCCATAGTTTGTAACCGAAGGTAGTACTTAATCACCCCAACTGAATGAGACAGAACACTTCACCTGGCTAACTGACAAGTGTTATCGATCAAACTAGGGTCTTGCCGAGTTGCAATCAGTTAGGAGGCACTGATCGACCCAATTTTCAGAAGGACAAAACGTGAAGACAAAAGCGTTTAGAATCAAAGATGGTGAGCATTATTCTGTTGTACTGATCGACCCAATTTTCAGAAGGACAAAACGTGAAAGACAAAAGGTTTAGAATCAAAGATGGTGAGCATTATTCTGTTGTACTATTGCGTCGATAAAATAATATGGGGAGGGTACCAAAACTTAAAGTTGGTTGACGGTGACTGATAAGCGGATAGTCACCCCAGTTGGTTAAATTAATTGTATGATTTATTCCATTCGAAAGTTTTCAAACCAAGAGGGCTTTTACAGGTTTGCTAGATTGGTGGAATTTACGAAGGTCACTGTCCAGAGTAAGGGTGAAAAATGAGTTGAAAACCTACTGCCTACAAGTTAAAGGTGACAGAGTAGGCACCTAAAAAAGTCTTGTGTTGAATGACACTGAGGTTATGAACGGGTTAGTTGGTTGAGTCTTGAGAATAAGTAAACCAATAACCCCACCTATTTTCGAACCTCATGAAAAAAACTTTAACAGAGTCGCTTGAGACAAGTGGATATACGTGATCAAAACCGAAAATGCTGAGTTTCTCATTGATACGGGGAACTCGCATTGCGTGCGGAGTAGTTTCCAGTCGTTTCTGCGGTTGCCACCTAATGTGTTTTTCCTAGCATCAATCATAGAATACTGTCGAAAAGCGTGGACCATACATCAATGAGAAAAAACATGAGCCAAGGAGACAGCTAACAGTGATTGAATACATAGGTTAGCAGGTGAACGATAAGTCCATAGAGGGCAATTATACCAGCTTCACCACATATCGAGGACAACTAAGACACAACTAGTGTTGTCTTTTGAAAGCGCTGCTTGTTGCGGGAGTTCTAAGGAATCGAATTTTCCAGATAGCAAAGGAAGAAAGTACAACGAAAGCACAACTTTTGACACCTCAGCCAGAAAGATGACATTCTACCGGCACCATGTACCACTTACGTCTGTCATCTTTGCCCTTTCCGTTGGACAGATTTCACAAAATTGTGAGCGCTTTTCGCTTACGCAAGAAGATGGAGAAGGCCCTAATGTGATCGAGATTTCCTAGTGTTCACTGCTACTTCCTATCTTTAGAATGGTTTTTAAATTTTTGTTGTTTTATTCGGACACCTAGTTGACGTGAGAATTATGTATCGGCACGTCACCGAGCACTGGTCGATGGAATTTTTACAGATATCCTGTCGTTTTGACCAACTGTTCGATAGAAACCGCGCGATTATCTGCAATATCACAATCAAAACAGTCGTAACAGGGAAATTTACTGGAAGGATAAAAGGACTCTGTCAGGTATTCATAAAATAACGGAATTAGGTCCAGTAACGAGCGGATACATCAGAGCGTGATGGAAATTGGCCAATAGGTAGTGCCTGTAGCACTTCATAGAATGAGACAGGCATGAAAGGTAGTGAGTCCGAGAGAAATGTGTCTGTCTCGCTCACAGATTTGTTAAAACAAAGAGCAAGGTACGGAAAAAGTAATCGATACGTCCTTTTGCAATGTCAAAACATCCATAAGTCATTCTTGCACAGATGGGAATCAGAGTACTTTATGACTTGCATTGGTTCTCATGACAGCTTTGATTTCCTAGGCTGAACACGTGAAACTCGTGAAATGCAGAGAAGAGAGAGCCTTATGAATCAAAAGGATAGAACTGAAATAACTTTTTCCTGTGCTTCCCTTTGGTCCGATGACTACTCGTCAACTACCGGGGTGGAGCTCAAGCATTCCTAAAAAGGATGTACACTGTGCTTCATTAGATAAGGAATGTAACCCATGGAATATGATCAGCTCACCAAATAAGAAGCAGCAGAAAATTTCGGATGAGTAGAAGTGTTTGCTTCCTCATTGAGAAGCGTCTGGCTCAATACTACCCGGAAGAAGTATGCTATCATTTTATTATATCAGTCTTACCGTACTAGATATGTTCTGTCACGAACATACTGGAGCTTATCGTGGTGTGACGGTTTGCGCACATCAGTGACCCGTCATGCTTACTGCAGGGTATCCCCGCGACACCCGAGGTCTCTCATACAAGGATGGTCAATGGTTACAGGTATGACAAACACAGCCAACTGATCCTCCAAGTAGGGTTTGGAAGGCACATACACCACTCAAACAAGCAATGAACAAATGATATCACATATCACATTGCATAATTCAAAAACTTTGGACTGTTACAATATTCCAGCTTTATATTAGTGACTCTAACTAACAATGGTTTCCACCTGTGAAAGGGATCATCAGCGATCGGACCCATCTAGAACCCTGGACGCTGAACATGGAATCGCCTACGTCATCGGAGGTTTATGACTGCATATGTACTCTCAAGCGCCACTGGGCTTATGGTCCGGGTGACCTCTCGTTCGCATTGTTCAAATATAGAGATAAAGTCCTCAGTAAGCGCTTGTCTGATGTGTTTGCTTGTATTTTGGAAAAAGAGTCGGTCCTGGACAACTGGGGCGAATTGGTGATAGTGCCCATTTTTAAAAAGGGGACTGGTGGTGAGTGTGGCAACCACAGGGGGATCAACTTTACCCCAGTCATTACGAGAATTTTTGCGTCACTGGTGCTTCGTCGCATTACGGTGGCTCATGAGATACTGACTCGAGAGCATCAAGCGGGATTCCGGGCTGGCAGGGGTTGCGTTGACCTAACCTTCGCACTCCGTTAGGTGCTAAAACAACGCCATACGTATAAGGTACCCACAATTCTAGTATTCCTGGATTTCCAAGGCGCATTCGACTCGGTTGACCTGTCCGTTCTTCTTGACACGCTTGCCCACCAAGATATATCCCGGAAGTTTATGAACATAATAAGCTCATTGTGTTCCCAGAATTCTGGATTGCGGGCTCACCAAAAGCTTCCGTACACAAAGCAATATCCATCAGGAATACCCATTTTCTCCATTTCTATTTAACTTCGTGATCGATAGAATCACAAGACGAATGCTGAAATATTTTCAAAACCCTGGTGTTCAAATAGCCTGTGACGAAAGCCTTGTACATCTGGAATATGCAGACGACATCACTCTTATCTCCGAAGAGAAGGTGCAGGTGTATTTGGATGAACTGACCAAAGTCATCCCGTCCTCTGGTATGCACTTTTCACCCACAAAGCTTCACAAGACAATGAGAAATCAAATCGCGGGACTTTCTGTGTATTGTCTGGGCATAATTTTCTTATTAAGGGGATATGTTGACACTGTAAAAATCCTTTCTTTCTTTCATTCGCTGCTTGGGTGGAACTGTTTAATACAGAGGTGTACTGCTTTTTTAGCACTTATACAAGCGAACTATTGAAAGTTGTGTTCTTGAAATGAGTACTAAGCCATGGACGTAAATTCCTATATGAAGTATTCTGGTTGGGCCGTAAACCAGGTCACATCGCACAATAAAATGTCCACCAGCAACCAGCTAGAACATCACTTCCAAACAAAATGGTACAATGCTATCCGCACTTGTCAAAAGGTTTTTGCAAGATCCAACTCCATGTCTCAAAGGCACGTTCCACGCTTCAGCAGTTTCAAGAAACAGTTTGGATGTGGAATAATTGTTAAGTGTTTAAAAATAAAGATGACGTAGTTCACTTACATCTAGTAAATCATTGGCATCCACCGTATCACAATCTGCCTGCCTGAGTGAGTCGAATAGAGAATCGATAATTGTGGCGTGAGAGGTGCCTCTGAAATACAAAAC
This sequence comes from Opisthorchis viverrini, assembly GCF_000715545.1. Taxonomy (NCBI): domain Eukaryota; kingdom Metazoa; phylum Platyhelminthes; class Trematoda; order Opisthorchiida; family Opisthorchiidae; genus Opisthorchis; species Opisthorchis viverrini. Next base: position 669,793 of record NW_008751884.1, on the reverse strand, counting down.
AGTGATTCTTCAATGATCACAACCTACAGATATTTACAAACAGAATTGGCAGCTAAAAATGCACATGTGCTACAGATACATCAGTTTGTAACAGTTTGGAACTAAGCACTGTTGGGTTAGGTAGTCTTTTTTATCCACGACCGCCTGATTAGCGAAGGCTTTGCATAATTGAGGGAGTCGATGTATAACTTTACCTAAACCACCACTTGAAGAAGCTTATTAAACAAGTGAATTCACGACCAGGCATGTTTTTCTAGCTCACGTGGCAGTCGATAGCGGCAAATATAGTATGTCTCCGTTGCTAAATGAATACGCACGCTTTAATCTAATAGAAACAGTTGAAACCGTAGCTTCTTTCGTTTTCAGGGTCTAAGTAATACCAGCTTTAGGGTACAATGTTCGTAACAGATTACAACTAAGGAGGAACTTCACAATTTTGTGTAAATTTGTCCTATAAATTCAGTTTATTCAACTTTTACGCACAACTTTCCTGTCTTCCGAATGGTTAGACTGAGGTGTCATGAACTCCAAGAAATATCGATTTTCGTGTCTTTCGTGAACCCACCGCAAAAGTCGTGCAGAGAATAAGCTAAATGGGGTGCTTTATAGTGGTAAAAAATAAGCCAGATAACTTAGAACTCACCGGTATAAAATTGAACTTCAGAATAGAAAATCAAAATGTATGAGACGGAGTCAAATGTGCTTTCAACGTGTAGCCGGTCATAGGTTACAATATTACCTAACACATACAGTGGGTTCAAAAGCCATTTCTCCATTGTCCAAGCAGCATCTCCGTTAGATTTCTCTAATATAACCATCAAAGTGCCACTGCTAATTACCCACTTTACCTCAGTAAAGTCAATAATCTAATAAAGAGCGATGGCATCGGGATAAATGTGGTTTTTGAACCACCCATACTGGGTTGGTTCTCAACACGCCGTTTGGGAGAGACCTCACTCCTTTTGGCGATTCAAAACATGCTTTATCAGCCTTGATTTAGTGTGTGATCCCATAACAAACACGCAGAATATCTGAACACCCTGCTTTACCGTGACAGTAACTCTTATGAGGAATACCACACTTAAAATGTGTACACATTATGTTGTTTGCGCATTTCAGAAGACAAAGGGCGGTAAACAGGAAGAGACTCTTGTAAACTCCCCAGGAATATAACCCATCTAAAAAGGTTTTATCTCCAGCAGGATTACTTTACGAATGCAACAGCATCCCTTTTCCTTCATTCGTATGGAGCCTATCAGCATTCGAGCAAAGAATACATATTTGGTTTTGTTCTACCAAACTTACAAGCTTCTCGAGTTTCCATAAATTCGGCCTTCTAATAATAAGTAGGAGAATTTAAAACTACTCAAATAGATCTTCAAACTTATATACAGTACGTACGCAGTGACATGTCTTGCAAGCTTTGGTGAAGCGAAAGAATATCAATATGGGAAGACTACAAATTTCGGGGACGATAAACTCTCATGATATGGGAACCGAGGACGGAAGAGCTTTTAGAACCGTGTGGGCCGGTCTTCAATGAAAACATGAAACGCAGCAGATAAATAATTTACATTCACCTTCATCGTTTGTGAACAGCTCTCTAATTGTCATTTACCATAAAAAGATAAACACTAAGCATGTAAACGTGGCGATCGACGAAGCTCGTTCTTCAGGATAAATATTGGACTTCAGTCAAACCTACAAGCTTTAAGTAGCTAAATGAATAGCGGGATGTAAGAAGGCCAGTAATTGACTGTCAGCTCGGTTTATTTCACTCCACGTAACCAGAAACTGATTTGAGCCTAAATGCTCAGCGCAAAATATGAAACTGTTTCACAAATTCAAATAGAAAGATTGTTCCAGTCAAACAGCTAGTTAAATGCATGTGACGAAAACTCTTCTGGAATGATGGCAAACTGCAAAGTCGCCTTGACCTATAGACATCATGAAACTGTACGCTTGGTTTTGCAAAAATACCGGTTGATGAAACTATAAAATTATACAGTGTGGTTAAGAAAAGCCCTACCAACTCTGGACGGCGAGCCAAAGAGATCCACTAAAATGTGTTGTCAGTGACAAGTTTAACAAAAGGTAGTCATCGAAAAGAGAAAGTTAAAAGCGTTCACCTAACCAATCTCAAATGGAAGCCTTTGCATACTTGGGATTTTCCGGACTGGATCACAGCCTTCCCACAAACCTAAGTGAAACTCCAGGTCAGTTGTGAGGATGGACGACCAATAGACCAGCTATTTACAGTAGTACGATTGCTCTGGATCGAAGAGAAGTTATCTCTCGCATCTTTTCGTTGCTAAAACTAGAGCGCCTCCTCTCGAGGATTAAGTATGACCTCTGCTAACACAAAAACGGCACTCCGTGTTTCCCCTCATATTGTCTAATTTAGCTTTGAATAACCAAATCATTTCCCAATAATTGTGCACCATGCATTCTGTGGTGTCGCACACTTCTTCCCCCAGATCGTCAATTGCCTAATTAGGCGCCACATCGGAGCAGAAAGAAAGCTTCATTGATGAAATTTTCACCAACAAGTACCAGAATAATTATCTGATTCCTCTTATCCAGTGATGCTCTTTTTAAGTGGCTACAAGAGAATTCCAAGAACGAAAAACCATCGATTATACGTCTGACAACCGAAGTTGATGGATTTTGGTTTCTTATAAGGAACTTAAGATGTGAGCCCTTCTGAGACCTTCAAGGGTAATTCACCAGAATCCCCATTATCCAGTCAGAAGAACAAAATATGACATCTTCTGCAGGCGGTTTCTTCAGAGAGGAATTTTTTTTACAGGAAACACTGCGTTGTACACAACTAAGATGGTGGTTCAACTTCGTGGTTGTGGTTGGTGCACGGCGATTTACAATAAACCAGTTACAGAAAAGTTCAGGCTTTAGATTGTTTAATCTGGTATCTATGAACATGCATATGCTATTCATTGAGGAAAGTGATGTCTTAGCAAAAATTCATAACGACTTGGTGAAGTTGTAGAAGTTTGGGAAGCTGCAACAACAACTACCTTGTTTACCTTGGCAAAGAAACGCTCTCATATATCTCAAAAATTACCAGTATAATCTATAAATTTGAGCAAACCCGTATATTTTTCTGCCTTCAAGCCACAGTATAAAGTTCTCTACTAGTCCTTCCTACCTTTTATCTTCTCCTCAACGAGTTGTCACCTTAATTTGGTCCGTTTGGTGGCTGCGGTTAGCAATAATCAGGCGATCAGCACGATAAATCAGGGAATAAACTCATCATCAAGTAATGTGTGGTAGTCAACGGTTCGTAGGCGATTTTGGAGAAATCGTTCCGCCAAAGTTACCTGTAAGGACTTGAGTACTGTTCGAACAGGAGTAATGATAGTTCGAGGGTGATTTCGCAGTTGTTTTTAGCCGAATTACTTGCAATTACTTGCAAGCTTTTCGTCATCAACGGAAAACACATAACCAGTGCGGCTTTGAATGAATGATTCCTCCCTACCTGCCTGAGTTTAGGCTTTTTAAAAAACTGAATAAACTGTAGCAGTAATCCGAAAGAATTGACTCTTCAAGTGCACGTTTGAGTGGCCAGATCAGTATACAAATTGCTGGGTTACAACATCAATGTTACCAGAGTAAGATTATACACTGTGGTTGCAGGTCACACGTAAAACTCCTACCCTGCCTTGTAAAACAAATCGACGCCCCACTCCCACCGTCTGTATTAGAGGGATCTCACGGTTAACTAAAAAGTGGAGCCGGACGCAGAGCATCTCAAGATATAGTCAAACATACAGAACCTCAAGGACAACCCCACAAGATGTGATAAACGGTATTCACGTGGAAATCGTGCTTAGAATTTTCACTAAACTGGTTAGGATGAAGTTTCGGCATATGAACTTATTTCATTAAACGGAAGGTTCAGGTTTGGTGAGTATTACGTATTACTAAATAAATATTGCTCACAATCGTAATTTAAAAACATCATTTTTTGCAAAAACAGAGGTACAGAACTGGAAAGCCACTGGCGGATGGTCATCAGTGTGAGTGTATTTCGCTTAAGCAAGGTATATAACCAAAAGGTTAAGTATCCGAACTAATAGCCGGGAAGTTGGGGGTGGAAAACACCTGGAGTTACGTGCTGATATTTCCCGACAAGGATGAAGCAGCCGTACAGTGTTTCTTGGCCTTTCATTCAAAAGAGTAAATCTGAACAAAAATTTCGAACCCTCATTCTATTAGATATTTTGTGAATGTGCTTCAAATTGATTTACCAATATCTTGAAGAAGAAACGTTTTCTGACCTAGGACGCACTGTCAAGATGTACCTAAGCTAAAGAAGCCAGACAGTAGGATAAAGCAATACAAGATTTCACTATTTTCCTGGTCCAACACTTCGCCACTCCCTTTAACCTTAGAATATATCTAACACATCGAGCTTACGCCTGCAGTTTCAATTTGGCTCTACTTAGCCAGTGCCGGATTATTGGTAAGACGCAGCACTGTAGGTGGACTGTTAAGTGGGTAAATTGTGAAGGGAGCTATGCATTGAAGGCAGTAGCTTGGATGCACGAGCACCATTGAGGGTGCGACTGGGCCATATCTGACAATGTCTCTAACCACTGATGTGGACCGTCTCGGGGTTCCCATCCAGTAAGACGGTTTTTTGTAATGGATGTCACACTTCGCTGCCAAGTCATTGTTTGACCGCCTCTGGCTCTCTTCCACCCTTCACATGGTTGGGCGAAAAGAGCCCTTCGAGGAAGTCGGTCGACTGGCATACGCAGCACGTGGTCAAGCCAGCGCAACCTGTGCAGTGTGATCAGTTCATCTATCGAGGGTGAGTTATTTCTCCCGAATACCATTAGACGTACTTCAAAATTGCTGATCCGGTGTTCCCACCAGATTCGGGCAATGGTCAAACACTGAAAGTCTTTTGACGTCCTCGGCGCGCAGCGGCCAGGTTTCTGATCCATATAGTAATATGGAGCGCACCGCAGCATTGTAAACCCGACCCTTGGCAGAGAGGCTGATGCAACGCCCACGTCGCAGGTGACGTAGGTTCGCAAAAGCTGCTCTGGCCTTCCCAATCTGTCTGCAAATAAAACCATCAAAATGACGCCAAATTCTCGTTTTATCAGGTTAAGCAAGTACAGGATATGCTTCGCGCGTTTGCCTTCCCCAAGAGGATGCACACTCCTTTAGAGGGGACAGTTCGGCACCTCGTGTAGAAGTCATCTGGATCGAGTACTATGACAGTAAATGCAGAAACCTGTTCCACAAAAATACCGTCCAATGGATCGTTTGGCCAACATCAGGATAACATTTCCAGAAACCACACAGTAGTGGTAACATGCTTGTTTTACAACATATTAAATTAGAACTACTCTACGTAACACTGAGAACCGCGTCCCTCATTGACAGCCTATCAGTCCTCAGTCCTCTTATTGAGATACTCGTTTTCGGCTATCAATGAGGAGTATCCACTTCTAATAGCTAAGAAGGAGCTAACGAACCTAACGGTAATTTTCTGTTCTCAGTCCCCATTTGTGCAAACCAGCACTGAAGTGATCAACTGGTCAAAGGCAAACAAAAGCGGATCAATTAGGTACACCACACCAAAATGGGGCCAAGAATTCCAAAAATTGCACTACCGTATGGAAGACAATGAAGTGCTTATTGGAAAAATTCGCCACTTCTCTCTTGTTACCAACAACACAGCAACCGCGAGATCATAGCGTATATAAAATGGACCTATGGTAGTAGAAGATAATCATAAAATGGTAGTCGTTCGGCTATAAATCTCACTCCTTTTCCAGTTGTCAAGCCACTTTAAGCAACCGTAAGGGATGAGACACTGCCAATATTTGAGCCAGTTTTCGTCCCTTTCTTTCATCTAAACGTTTGTTTTGTTCCTTTGGAGCTTACTAAGTTTTACCAGCAAGTTTAGCGACACTGTACTTTAAGTCCTAGCAGAATCACTAAACAACTAATGCAGTTTTGGGACGATGCAAGCGTAGGGTTGTGGGAGCATGCGTGAACACCCGTAAAAGACTACAATATCTAGTATCCTGGTCAATCTGTATGCGTGCACTTACTTGCACCTGCATTATTAAACACTATGCTTGCTGATTTCGAACCCGTTGTAACACACCATCAGTGAATTTGCTCCGCCCCAACGTGTCTGAGTAGTGTAAAGCAGCTCTAAGTCCCTACGTGTGTCACGCAGTTCCCTTCACTCCCACGCAAATCGATTAATGTTAGGACATTTCGTAGAGCGCATGCGATTTTTCCCATTGGTAAAAATAAAAAGTATCATTACTTACAAGCAGATGCAATCAAAAAATCAAAATACAGATGAGGTGATCGTCAATTAAAGTAGGCTTTGAGTAGATGAGAGTGAAAAATCTGTTAAATGCCAAATGGAATCATGGGCTTCCTGAATAGGTAAGCAAAGTGCTGTTAGTATGACTGGATGGAATATATTGAGCAAAACTGCTGTGGTTGGTCTTCGGTGATATAGGCATGCTTTTAACATACAAGATGCAACTTCGCCAGGTTGGTACAGAAATGACTCAGAAGCGAATTAGCCTCGTGGAATTATTATGCGCTACGAAACTATTCTATTAAAGTTTCGCTGCGCCGAAGGACGAGCTTAGCGTATGGTTCAACCCAGAATCCATTCGTCACGGAACATGTCAAACTACTTTTACCTGTTAATGCAATATAATCTTCCATAATTATCCAAGAACAGTAAGTCAAGTGAATGCACAATTTTTAGAAAAAATTCTAGAATTGATACTACGTGGGAAGAGTACCACTCAAAATGAAATCACAGCATTCCCAATCGGGACAGTCAAGTCCGGAGTGAGAACTATTTGGAAGGGGGGAAATAGAGGCCACCAATCCAAACAAGTATTGAACGAGCATTATCTTCACTGGATTGTTGAAAGCATAGCTGGCTTTTCCATGGTCTTCTGTCGCTGACTAAAACTGTGGTCGCCAGAAGAATGTTACTTTGGTGTGTAGTTCATTTCTAAATGAATAAGTGAGTAAAAGCCTGTTACAAACGTCTAGTTTTTAACAGGGCGGCGGCTCCTCTACATAAGGTAATTTATGTGCTCATTAAAAACCGCACAAACGGGAACGGTTTCAACCAACGAGTAACTGGGTCTTACCTGGCATATTTCCTTGCGACCGGCGTATCGTTGGCAGCCTGACTAAGTAATCTTTGTGGTTGGCAGTGATGCAGTTTCACTGGACTTTGTGATATGTATAACGCGGATGATAGGTTTGGCCTAACATAGTTGTGAGTCAACCTGGTGCCGGCGAGTAGGGGTTTGTTGCTGGATTTCTGGATAAAAGATAGAAATAAACCAAAAACAGTCGCTCAGGAAAGGTGGATTTAAATGGACTTTTGACATTTGTGTATCATTAGTAAGCTTTGGGCTTATCACAACGTGTTCTTCATAGCTTCTACGCATTTGTCCTAGAGAAATACGGCCAACTGTTGAGTATTTAAGGCTACGGTTGCCCCTGAGCAAAAGGATGCCTCTTTGTTCCGTGAAGTCAACCGCTGCATTTATTGTGGCAGGTAATATAACAAGAAGTCAAATGTCTTCCTTACGTAACGCACTCTTTCTGCGATTCGTGGCTTTTTCGATCAGGAGGAATCTCTTGGATAGCTTCATCCCACAAACAATGTGGCACCTGTAGTTTTTCTCTTGTTAGGATGGAGTTTTGTAACAAATAAACAACCGCCAAATGTGTATGGTGATGCAAGCAAACAGTCCTCGTTCAACTGGATGCATGGCGTACTACAAAACGCTCGTTTCCCTTGAACGACCCCAAACAGTTGCAGTAACGGCGTTTTCCCAAAAGGATGTGATAATTCAAGCAGACTACATTTGTCGTAGTTGGCACTCCCTTTAAGTAGATTATAATGATGGTTTCCGAATGTTCTCATAAGCGTCAGACAGATTGCAAATGCTTTACTGCCAATTTACTACGCCTTGTTCCCTCTAACAGTCTTTAGTTGATCTAACAACAGAGGCAAGGTGTGAAAGGATTTAAGAGCAGTTAAAATTCTCAGATTCAAATATCCAAAACAGTGAAATTATGCAAGACCTTTTTTTGTTTGGGATAAAATCTGACGCCCGTAGTAAAGTGCTCATATATGTGTACGCCAGCCCCAAATTTGAATCTTCGCAAGGGTGTATGACATTCAATAGTAATCGTGTGAATAGAATCCTATTTGAGTAGAAACGCTTAATAAATGTCACATGCAATAATGAAGGATTCCGACTTATTAGTAATGTGTACTGGAATCAAATGGATATACCAACTTTGTGGTCCTTTGCAGAACTAGAAGAATACCGAAGGCCACCTTCATTATGGAATGAACTGGAAAACTAACCAGAACAGAAAGGCACATATGTAACACTGAATCTCGTAAATGTTGTGCGATCGACTGCCTTTACTTTAGGTGTTTTGGGATTTGTTTGACAAACTGGACCAAAAATTATTCTTTATAACCAGAGGTAAAAAAGGTTAGTTATAAGACGGAGAACAAAATTGGCTCCCGTTGGTCACTGGTTCATCACACTGGCAGTGACAGCTAAGGGAACAGGGCTTCATACGTTATTAAGAGTTGCTTGACTTTATGGTGATAATAAAACTACATTTGACTGAGTGGTGATCTTAAGAAGACGGGATAAATGATTTCACAACAGGTATACTCAGGATAAATGTCGTCACACTTCAGCTTAGAGAGTCGCATACCATACGTAGCCCTGGCTTCCTGCATCCAAGTTGGATTACTTGCTTTGACAGGGGACTCTTATACTTGATAAAATCTATCTGATGTCCACTGAAGGGTCGAGGTGTAGCTTTTCGCGAGCGCCTCACGGCACCAGGTGGAAGCACGCAAGATCAAAGGTCTTACGCTTTCATAAGGCTCCTTAACCAAGCTCCAAAAGCAGAGAACGTCCTCTTTTAAAAAAATGTTTTGGAGGTGGCCAAGCTGTCCAAAAATGATGCGTTGCTTATGACCAAGAACTGAGAAAATTTTCCACTGTTTCCGAAGGGTCTTATTGGACTATTTATAGTGATTGTTTGTCGCTCAGGTTTCATTTGCTCTGGTTTCGCTAGTTTACCGCATGATATGTTCAGTAATTTATATTATTTATTTTTTGCAGAGTAACAAGGTAGCCTTTATTAGGCCACAGCTGAAAACTGTTGAGGGATTTTTTGAACAGGTCCGACAAAGTAGCATCATGTGCACTATACCAGATTGTTAGGAAATCAAGTACTTTACGACATCTTTTACTAAAGATGTCCATTCTTACAATAGCATATCAAAACGGAGTTGAAGGCTGGTATGTTGAATTACTTGTTTGCTTTCAGCCTTTCTCTCCACATGAAGTTAATCTGGATGTTTATAGATTTCGTTGATGTATAATAATTCAGTGTCACATTCCGTAAAGTGGAGTTTCCAGCGAATTAAAAGTTTTATTGCTCCGAATACTATCCTATCTCAAATTTATCATTTTTCAGCAGGAAGAGACGTCACAATTATCAGCGAATTCGTCTTGAAATGTGTAGTGTTATTCTGTGGGATGTTTATCTCACTGGTAAAAAAGGTCGGACTTGCACGACAATCCGACTCCCCCAGCTAAACTGAATATTCCAATGTAGTCATTTTCTAGCGTCCTCTTTATTTTAGACTTAATGTAAAACAGCACAGATTCCCTGTAGGTCAGACAACAAACTGTCCTTTAAATATACTGGGATGTCGCTAGTAGTCTAAGGTTCTTGGAACGGGTGACTAAGGTTACTGATTAGAAATGACGTTGGTCCGTTTGGGTGGAGCGATAAGTTTCGACACCCCCGGTTATTAGTTAAGCGAGAACATCCCACTAGCGGAATTCGCTATACTGCAGTCATGCAGAAAAAATGCATAAGAATCCATATGCAGTTCCTTTTCGATTCAAATCAAACGCAGGTAAAGGAGAGATTGGGGGAAGAGCGAATCTCAGGTTTCCCAATTCAGGACAAGAGCAATCGAAATTCAGGGTTGGCATTAAATAAAAAATCTCCAGGTTAGGAATTTTGTCCCTTAACGGCTAACACATCCCGAAATCACATGTCAGAAAGTATAAAAATGTTGCTTTGCCACATTTTGGGCTTAACTATCCAGAATATGCACCTACTCATGGTCTTTAGTATAACCAACTAGGAAGAGATTAACCACTCAGTTCCATAAAATCTATTTGTACAACGGTAATCCTGCATGCTAGTCTGCTGCGTGTTCAGAATAATTTAACAAACGGTTTACCTCACGTTGAACGTCCAGGGATAACGCAAAGTTTACTCACCAACTCTTGTTAAGATGGGTAGTCTGTGTCTGTTTGGCGCGCAAACAAAGCACAATTGTCATTCACAGCCTCTTAGTCAAGTAGGACGAAAACGTCTAGATAGAAAGACTCAGGTCAGTCAAAAGATTTAGTACACCGGAGTGCATATTTAGGCTTTTTATCAGGATTAGACCAGTCCCTATACTATACTATACTATACTATAGGGTCTATACTATTGCAACCAACTCCAAATGCATCTGGGTTGTTCATATAGACTGCATTTAAAAGAAGTGTTATATTCACTTATAGTGCATCCACAGAAAGTAAGCTCCAAAGGTTCTAAAGCTTCCTTTTGGAACCAGTAGTTGGTGGATGGCTACCAACGTACTTTTTTGAAGTCAGAGAGCAATGAATGCTTTGGTTTTGCAACGGAAAAACGCGCCTAAAATTGGATTCACCGCTCTTAGTCATCATCACCATCGAGAGCATGACATCAGTGTTCAACACCGATGCAACGCTGGCGTACAACCATGATTTATTTGAAAGCCGTATGGCGAAGAAAAGAAATGGCGAGAAGGTTCAGGTGATTAGAGCGCGAATTTACTAACCGGAAGGTCCGTGGTTTTAACCCGACCTACGCGACTCAGCTTCCGCGATCTAGGCTTGGGCAACCTGACAGTATCCCAGCCCTTGTGCTTCCTTCGGGTGGCATGGAAGTTAGGCCCCGAAAGGATGTTACAGCTGAACGATTTCTAATTATCTCGTTACGGATTCACCGGCACCAACCCACACGATGTATGACTTCGAGAAAACGAATGTCGAACTTCTTTTCCACTGCTCAAACAAGCCAAATCTCACACCCATTCAAAAAACAGCCCGTAATTTAGCTTCATACACACGTCCCTTGAGATTCAGCGATACACCACTCTGACGCCGTAGGTGTCTCATATTAGCAAACACAACCCGGGCCTTGCAGAATATTGCATTAACCTCACCTGCCACACTACAGTCAGAACTTATACAACTTTCAAGATACATAAAACGCCCCACAACTTCCAGTACCTCTCCTTGGATTTTACGTGGCGTGCTCAGTGACTGCCCTTCCACAAGCGTGACTTTGTGGGTGCAAAGTTCATACCAAAGGACGGTGAACCTTTGATCAGTTCATTCAGAACATCTACGCCTTCTACTCCTACTAGATGAGAACGACGTCGTCTGCATATTTCATATCGACAAGGTTTTCGTCACAGGGTATTTGAACACCGGAAGTTCGGAGATCATCCAGCGCTCGTCTCATGATTTCACCGATTTCAAAACAGAAATAGTGAGAGTGAGCGTCCCTGACGGAAACCACTTTTGTATACGGAAGTTTTTGGAGAGCTCGCCGCATACTCTCACATGTCCGGAAGTCTGGAAATACAAAGAGTTTATTATGTCCACGAACTGTCGGGACGTATCTTGGTGGGCAAGTGTGAAAAGAACAGATCGGCCAACCGAATCGAATGCGCCTTGGAAATCAGGGAATACTAGAATTGTGGGTCGCTTATACGTATGGCGTTGTTCTAGCACTTGGCGGTGTGAATATTTGGTCAACGCAACCCCTACCCGACCGAAACCCCGATTGCTGCTCTCGAGTCAGTGTCTCACGAGCCACCGTAATGCGACGAAGCACCAGTGATGCAAACAGTCTCGTTACGACTGGGGTCAAGCTTATCCCCTTGTGGTTGTCACACTCACTACAAGCCCCCTGTTTGAAAATGGGTACTATCACCGATTCGCCCCAGTTATCTGGGACAGACTCTTTTTCCCAAATACAAAAATGAACAATGCGGATGAGAGGTCATCCGGACCATAAGCTCGGTGTAGCTTGAGAGAACATAAACCTCCGATGCCGTAGGCGATTCCATGTTCAGCGTCCAGGGCTCTACGTCACCTGTAAGCCCTAGATAAGTTCCAGCTGGTAGCCACACCAGTTGTTGTTCGAAGTGTTCGGCCCACCGTTCGAGGCATTCCTTTTTATTCGAGATGGTCACTCATTTCCGATCCTTGATGGTCCCGCTCACATGTGGAAACGATTGTTAGTTAGAATCACTAATATAAAGCTGGAATATCGTAACAGACCAAACTTTTTTTAAATTATGAAATGTGCTATCTGATATCAATTGTTCATTATTTATTTAAGTGGTGGTGGGCTTGGTGTGCTTATCGATGCTGTAGAGGACGAAATTCTTAGATGTCTACTTAAGTCGAACAACTGTCGGAAGCAGGTGAGATGACTGCGTTTATGAATCTTGTTTTCTCTGTGACTAAGTGATTCCTGACTAAGATGGGTGTTGCTGGGTTTTAAACGGTTAATATGTTATGCTCTGGGTTGTCTAGCGGCCTTCTCCAACGTCACAGTGTGAAACGTTAACGAGCTCAACATTTCGTGGGAATGAGGCTCTATTGGCTAACACCAATTAGGCAGTTTGCTTCTGCGTTCGTTCCGGTAACCTTTCGTCCGGCTCGACCTAATAATAACATGCCAGAACCATGTGTTCGACGCGCAGTACCCTCGGATTTATAACCTTACAGTTCCCAAATGGCGATTAGTTTGATAGCAACAAGAAAACAGATTCAGGGGACCGGATTAGTCTTCATTCTCCGGACACTGTAATCCCTCTGTCCTGACCTATACGGTCTTCCGCAGGTGTTTTACTCCATCCAGCCAGTCGACCAGTTTATCCGAACTAAAGAGCAACAAGAACTCCACAATAATACTATCGCCTAACCGCTAGCAAAGTATACTACTCTGTGTGGCAGTAGGTCCCAGTGGAGATAACTCGGTCAAAACAAGTTAGGTCACTGCCTGTCTTCGAATTCAAACAGACGTCCAAAATCCCATCGAAAATCCTCCCGTTACCAAATCACGTAGCGTGTATGTCATGTATGTATGTCGTGACTCCACAAGAGTATTAAATCCTATCTATGCATTCGTTGCTCGATTCGACAATTTAAGCAGCAGGCCAAACAATATACAGCTACCAGAAGCGGTTCTGAGTGTTCGATGTGTCTACGTATTTAAGCTACATCTTATCCGATTCATTGAGTTCTGGATTTAAGAAGACGCTAAACTATGCATTAAGTAATTGCAAAGGGATTTACTGTAGAAAATCAAACCTAGTTGTCTAAATGATGAAAGCCTATGATCACATTTTCTCCTAAGCATCACGATCGATCATTTTTAAGAGCTCCAGCCTTGACGAAGAGCCATAAAATGCGCTGTCTTTGCCGAAAATTTGAACATACTTTTAAAGCAGGATGTATTTTACTATTCAAGGGATGGTGAACCAGAAAGTATCAGGTTAGTGCACTTAATCTTCTGCTTCCATTTGCAAAACTTGGGTTCCGGGACCAACATCAGAATCTACATTTAGAAGGCTATTGGACTCTCGTACTTGGGATTGAATCTTTATGCAAAGAGACTCTATACCAAAACAGCTTATCAGTTCTTGAAATCGTGCATGCAGTACTTTGTCTACTTTTGGAGCGGGTCGCAGGCTTCATGTAAGCCAGTCAAGTGGTCCTATTTGGCCACTTACCTTCTCATTTACAAAACTATGTCTAATGTGCCTGTAGCCAACTCAATGATTCATTCTTTTTACAGAAAAGAAGGCCGAGATTGTCACGTATTTTTTCTTCAGTGTAATCTGGAAGCAGATTTTCCCGAGCGCTAGTCAAACAGGTGATTGAATCTGTCCGCATTATGGGTCTGGACTAACAGAGTTCAAAGTCTATTCCACTCGGTACTAGTGCACCTGGAAAATCAACAGATATGTTTGCCCATCCGCTCGCTGCACTTTGAGCTCGGCCGGTGCTGATGATAAGCACGTAAGCTCTACGCACCGCTTTTGTCTGACCATGTTTATGGGATGCTCAAAGGCGTACAGAGCTCCAGAATTTGGCATTTTCGTTCGTTTGACTGGCCCACTAGTTCCGTAATAATTTACCCCCTCTTTGGTATTTGCAACTGCTCCTTATCCGCCTCTAGCGCACGGTTATGATGGCAGCTGCTCGTGGTCTCTCTGTGCAAAGGATTGTTTAGCGTCCCGTTATCCTTTGAGCACCAGAAGTACCTTACACCTCACACTTTGCAAGCGTAAATCGCATGCCAAATCGTGCGGCGGAGTTGTTTAGGTTATTTAAAATGGATTGCATTTGGAAAGGATCTGAACCAAGTGGAGCAATATCGTCTGCATACTCGACGTCTATGATTGAACGTCCCGGGTGCATTTCGACTCACAAGGTTTCAGAGACAGTCAGAGCAACTTCAAGCAGTGTATCAAAAATAAGGTTAAATAGGAAATGGGAAAGAGGACAGCCTTGTCTTACACCACTAAACGTGGGGAACTGAGACAAGAGCTTCCCGTATATCAGTAAGCGCCCACAATGGTTCGCATACAGTGACCACACAAGGGAGTAAAAGTTGGAAGGGACGTCTTTGAGCGCCAGACACTGCCAAAGATGCTGACGATGGTCAGAATCAAAAGCAGCCTTTAAATCCAGAAAAACGGTCAACGTGGGACGTCTGAAGAAGGGGCGCTATTCTCAAGGTAAAGACCTGGTCGGTGCATTCTTGTCCAGGGCGAAGCCAAGCTTACTTCGCACGAATCTGTCTTTCCTTATCCATCAACCTGTGCAAAATAATGCCAGAGAGCACTTTAGATGCGACCGATACCGAGTTGATACCGCGATGGTTTTCACATGACGTTCTTGTTCCTATTTAAAAACTGGGATGAGGGTTGAGAAGCTACATTCGGCTGATATTTTGCTTTCGTTTCAAATATTCTGCAATGTGGTTGTCAGATTGTTCACCATGACCTCCCTACCTCCTTTGAAGAGCGCGGGGTGTAGACCATGCGGACCAGGTGGCTTGTCGTGCTTCAGGACTGAGACCTCGCGCTGGATTTCGGTTGCTGATGGTCGGTTGGTGTTAATGTATTATTCGGGTCCACTTGGTTCTTCCAACGATTACATTGAAGGAGACCAGGTGAACTGTTCTTTAGAGTGCTCGACCCACCACCAGGACGGCAATTAAGGGAGTGAGTTGCTGATCCATCTTTTTTGCATATTGTCTAACTGACGCCAGTCATCTTTTGACCCATTGATCGGACCAGTTGAAACAAGGCGCGGCTGTTGCCTTCAGCAAAAGCCTTCTCCATCTCCTGGGCTTTCGAAACCCACCATAGTTCTCTGTCGCTCTTCAGGCTCCTGATTATCCTGGGTTTGAGGGTTCTCTGTGCGCCGTCACAGTCCTTAGTTGCTGGTATGGGTTTTGTGGTAGAAATAAGATACGCTGATCTCGAAGATATCCGGTGTTCATTTAGTCGAGTCAGATGGATTGGACAAACAGTTCTGAAAGCTGAGAGCAGTGCTTCTTTAACTCACCTCCATTCATTCTCCAAGCAATCTTCGTCGTCTACATGACGTAGCTTTCTAGCCGAATCAGCTCCATACTCTTCAGTTACTGGAACTCGGTGTGTGCTTTTGTGTTAAAAGTTCGGATTGACCAGGAACAGAAGATGATCTGCACGCAACCAAAGAAGCCGCTCTGCATTATCTCTACGCTCCGAGTCGACTCAAAATCGATCACCTAACGGTGTTTCTCACGGACTTATTTGTCTAACTTGGGAATTCATATTACCCGTCAGGATTACCATATCCGTCCTTCTCGCTGACTGAAATAGTCATGAAAGATCTTGATAAAACTCATCTTTCTCAGTCTCAGAACTGCTGTCTGCTGGGGCAAATGCTGATATGACAAACGGACATCGTTTACCGCATCGACCTGCAGAGCGCAAAGACGATTGTTTGCTGTGATCCAGTCCAGTAAGGTGCCTTCAGCTTTGGGGCTTAAGGCAACTCCCACACCGTAGATACCATGAGTCATTGCGTCAGCATCTCTGGATATCTGAATAGTGAAATGAGAAACGCCTGGGCTCGTCCTAAGCGGCTTGAGGAGCACAACCGAAGTAAGGTCTCGTATGTGTGTTTCGGAGACACAACATACATAGATAGAGAGGGGGAGTAAGGTTTCAGCAAGGGATGTCTGTTGCCCAATTTGATGTAGAGTACGGACATTGAACGCTGCAAAGTACATCAGATCTCTGGAGGTTAGAATTTGATTATTTCTGTTCATTTTTTGGGCGATAGTTGAGACACGGAATAGTGGCTGGGGGGTTGTTAGATGGGTTGACTGCACTGAATCGTACGACGGGTTGGGAGGGAATGAGGGGGAATGGCCGGTGAGTGACCAACTGCAAGGGAGAATGGTACTTCCCAAATGCCTAGGCCGAAGAATGAAGATTAGTTGATATACCTTACCTTGAGCCTTTGACTCAAAATTCTGACTCACAAGGCAGTGGGACGATGTAGAGTTTTGTTCGGGAACCCTGGCCCTAGCCTCTGACTCAAAAGTCTGGACTGCAAGACAGCGGTTCTTAGGGTTTTCCTGGGCGACCGTGCCCGGAGCCAAATCTCAGTAGTCTGACCTACTTGGTTGTAGGGTTCCAGCCTAGCCTGAGGGCACAGGGAGTAGGAAATTACTGTCTCACTCCTGGTGCGGGCGAACAAGCCTCATTTATTGATTCCGTCGTTAATACGACAATGCCTCCATCCAGGCCCTTGCTGCGGCCGATTTGCTGGCCTGAGTTATTTTTTAATGCGCTTGGTGCGTGGAAAGTAGGTAAAATTTCCTTACTTAATTGCTGGCCGCACAAATACCGACTGTATCCAGCTGAACAGTTTAAGGCTCCGCGTGTAGGAGTATTCTCCTGAGCATCCAAAATGTCCTATACCCCTCTGTTCTTGGTAGCGTTATTCGCGTGAGTTCTGAGCCTGCGCTGTGGAAGCACCTTTTGGTCCGGTACAGTCGAGGCCGCAGGAATGGCCTTCCTTCCAGCGCGGTAGTCCTCAGTTACACATATACTGCTTAGAGTCAGCATCTCTGGATATCTGAATAGTGAAATGAGAAACGCCTGGGCTCGTCCTAAGCGGCTTGAGGAGCACAACCGAAGTAAGGTCTCGTATGTGTGTTTCGGAGACACAACATACATAGATAGAGAGGGGGAGTAAGGTTTCAGCAAGGGATGCCTGTTGCCCAATTTGATATAGAGTACGGACATTGAACGCTGCAAAGTACATCAGACCTCTGGAGGTTAGAATTTGATTATTTCTGTTCATTTTTTGGGCGATAGTTGAGACACGGAATAGTGGCTGGGGGGTTGTTAGATGGGTTGACTGCACTGAATCGTACGACGGGTTGGGAGGGAATGAGGGGGAATGGCCGGTGAGTGACCAACTGCAAGGGAGAATGGTACTTCCCAAATGCCTAGGCCGAAGAATGAAGATTAGTTGATATACCTTACCTTGAGCCTTTGACTCAAAATTCTGACTCACAAGGCAGTGGGACGATGTAGAGTTTTGTTCGGGAACCCTGGCCCTAGCCTCTGACTCAAAAGTCTGGACTGCAAGACAGCGGTTCTTAGGGTTTTCCTGGGCGACCGTGCCCGGAGCCAAATCTCAGTAGTCTGACCTACTTGGTTGTAGGGTTCCAGCCTAGCCTGAGGGCACAGGGAGTAGGAAATTACTGTCTCACTCCTGGTGCGGGCGAACAAGCCTCATTTATTGATTCCGTCGTTAATACGACAATGCCTCCATCCAGGCCCTTGCTGCGGCCGATTTGCTGGCCTGAGTTATTTTTTAATGCGCTTGGTGCGTGGAAAGTAGGTAAAATTTCCTTACTTAATTGCTGGCCAACCCTGGCCTAGCCTCTGACTCAAAAGTCTGGACTGCAAGACAGCGGTTCTTAGGGTTTTCCTGGGCGACCGTGCCCGGAGCCAAATCTCAGTAGTCTGACCTACTTGGTTGTAGGGTTCCAGCCTAGCCTGAGGGCACAGGGAGTAGGAAATTACTGTCTCACTCCTGGTGCGGGCGAACAAGCCTCATTTATTGATTCCGTCGTTAATACGACAATGCCTCCATCCAGGCCCTTGCTGCGGCCGATTTGCTGGCCTGAGTTATTTTTTAATGCGCTTGGTGCGTGGAAAGTAGGTAAAATTTCCTTACTTAATTGCTGGCCGCACAAATACCGACTGTATCCAGCTGAACAGTTTAAGGCTCCGCGTGTAGGAGTATTCTCCTGAGCATCCAAAATGTCCTATACCCCTCTGTTCTTGGTAGCGTTATTCGCGTGAGTTCTGAGCCTGCGCTGTGGAAGCACCTTTTGGTCCGGTACAGTCGAGGCCGCAGGAATGGCCTTCCTTCCAGCGCGGTAGTCCTCAGTTACACATATACTGCTTAGCCCCGTGAGACCGGATTCCTTGACATTAATAAGTGTTTCAAATTTCCAGCACCCGTCAGCAAACTTGTCGGTTCGCGCAGTAGTTCCATGAAATTACCACAGATAGGGTGTTTCCTGCATAGCTTTTACTCAGAGCAATCTGCTCGTTTCTGTAGTCATTGTGCATCAAAAGTCTAGAAACCCATAAATTTACCCTGCATTATGCGTCCTTCACTTGTGGTGAAGGCTGCGTTTGAGGGAGAAAGTTATCCAGGAGTAGAAAACACGCTAACTTTTGACCACTTCAGTGAAGTCAATCTCATACGTTCCGCAGTTCTGTCTTGGCGCGAAGTGAGACCACTCAACGAAGTGTATTTGATTATATCTAAATTATTTCCTCACCGGCGAAAAATTCAACGTACGTACATGCTATTTCGCCTGGCGTCTTCTACCGTGTTCCGTCTATTCTAGTGCATAACCATCTCTGTGATTCTGCCCAATAAAAGACTCATAATCTCATCACCTCAATAAAACATTCGACTGCGTGAATTTTGGCACCGGCAAATTTGCGAAGTAAGCTCAGTTCCTGAAGTTACGAGCTGCCGTTCTACCATTAAAAACGGCCCCACCTCACTCCCACAAATGGATGGTTTCACTTACATGCACGAATACGGCCCATCCATGCCGGAAAGCCATCACCGAACTCGTATGAGACGCTTCAAGGTCAACGTAGAGAGCATATGTCATTGACGTGAAAGTTTCCACGTACAAACGGTCTTATGCATAGCATTATTCTGACCGTAACAAGACATCCGGTTGGTTCCCTGTATTATTTCTTTTTCAGAAATCCACGTCCCATGAACCCTCGGCATCTTTCCTTTGCGCTGCTCCAAGGGGCCCAACGCCCAGTGACCAGGTGAGCCCATCTTTATCCGGCATATGCTATTTGCTCCAAAACCATTGTTTATTTAAGGAAGCCTTGTCAGGTGCAGTCATTTGACAGGCCGACTGGGACAAATGGTCTTCGAGGATCTCTGACCAAGCAGTTGGGCAGGCAGCTCTGCACCCGTCTAACTGTGAAGACCATAGCGCCCGCTTCCAGCAATGGAATGTACCTTGGCACTCCTTTATTTCAAGTGTGGTAGTTAATTTACTGGCTTTGCCCGAGGGTTACAATATCACGCCATTGAACCGGGTAAAGTCCTGTCACATTTAGTCTTCTATCCCTCCAATACATTCCTACACATGTGGAAACCTTTATCCAGACAGCGTCTTCACTCGGCCAAGGGTACGTCGGTCAACCAAAAGAAGATCCGCCGAGTTGACCATGCTGGCATCCAGACCCTACAATGCCGAGGAGGGAAAGCAGCAGCACCCGGTTTGCTAGATGGGTCGTGCAAGAAATAATACGGAGGTAAAGGCGGCTTACCTTATGATGCCGAACAATATTTGGAAAAGTTGCCCTTCGGTAAAAACCCTAAGCCGGGTAAGTGACGCAATACTGCTCTCAGATTGGAGTTCACATGAGCTAAATAATGCAGGACATCTGGTCGTACAATCCATTTGCTAGTCAGTTAGACCCAATTTTTTGGAAGGCAATTGGAACACTGGCTACCCTGGCTCTACAGGATTGCACAGTTCTGGGAGAATGTCATATTAGGTTGTCCCCCTCCAGGGATCCATGCTGCAGATGAGTGAGGTTTTCACGGATTCCCGGATTGATACACTAGATCGAGGCCTTTGCCCAAGCTTCCCGGGTCACTTTTGTTCTTGTCGGTCAGTGGCTGTCATTTACCTGAAAGGCACAATTGAAAAGAGGGTACAGCACTGCTCCTTATGTTCTCAGCGCGGGGCAGCATGCTTGTCAGTGCGGGGATTCGCATAGACAAATGCCTAGTAGTGCTTTAAACTGGGTTTTAGAAGGAGAGTGGGCAATCATCGGAGGAAGGTTATTCCACGCACCTACCACCCGAAATGATAAAAAAGTTTGTCTGATGAATGTGTGTGCCCTGAGCTTGAAAATTATCGTACTTTGTCCCCGCCGTGTGGTTGCTGAGTCAACGGTGAAAAACTTGTTTGTCAAGCTTTGTTCAAACAGGGCATAATTAAGAATTAGGTCCCCTCGGAGGCGACGGTACTCCAGGGGAAAGACATCATCGTAGTCCACGGATTTGAGGCCGGAATCTATTCTCGTGGCGGCTCGCTGCACGCGCTCAATAAGGGTTACGTCTTTCGCGCGTCCTGAGTAGACAATTTGGTTGGTGTATTCCAGGAGTGGTCTGGCGTATGCCCCATAGAGCGTTTGGAAGTCCATGCGAGTAATACGGGAGAAGGTGCGGCGGATCATCCGTAAAATGGTGAGTGCCTTTGGGCCGATTTCATGGTGCAGTGAGAAGGACAAGTTTGAGGAGACCCAGATGCCCAAATCCTTTTTGACATCTATCCTCATGATGTTTTCTGGTCCCTTTTCACCATACATAGCAAAGTCATTCGCTGAATCCCTTCAAACGATATATGGACGCACTTTTCATCATTCAGAGGAAGGTGCCAGTCCAACGACCACTGCTTTGCAACGTCTATATCCATTTTGGAGGGCACTGGTATTGGAATTCCAGAATTTCAAGTCGTCCGCAAAAATTAGACATGGACGTGCAAGAACATCTGGAAGGTCGTTGACGTAGATCAGAAGCAGCAGTGGTCCCAGGACGGTGCCTTGGGGAACTCAAATGGAGACAGGCGCTGGAGAAGAGTAGGTCGATCCTATTCTCACTCGGAATGATCTGCCTGATGAGAACGCCTTGATCCAGCGAAGGATTTTCCCTTGAATCCCGTAAGACTCGAGTTTGTGGAGCAGCGGGAGGTGTGGGACCCTATCAAACGCCTTTGAGGCGTCGAAAAATATCGAGAAATATGGCATACAATATGAGTCCTTCGTCCTTGGCTTGGGTTAAGCTGTCCATAAACACGAACGTGTTTGTCGCTCAAGAGCGGCTTTGGAGAAATCCGTGTTTAGCTGGAGATATCAGGTTGCTTGGAGTAAGGTGATCTAAAGTTGCTTCAGAATGCGCTCCATCACCTTGCACGGTACGCTGGTGAAGCTTATAGGCGTGTAGCTTCCCGGCGACAGTCGGCCAGTTTTGTAGATTGGCGTGACAATCGCTTCCTTCCAAGCAGGGGGGAGGCGGCCTTCGTCGAGCGACTGACGAAACACCAAGTGTAAATGGTCTGCCAGTGTGGAGGACGTTTCTTTCAAGATACTTGGGTGGACGTCGACGGGGCCAAATCTGTATGGTAAACTTCGTCATTAAAAACGGTCGAAGTTATTGTTCTTTTTATTATTCACTTCCAAATGGTGAGTGGCACGCCGTAAGGCGTGAATTCAGAACAGAGGTGCCACGGACATCAGTCGCGAGTATTTGGCAATGTGTGGAAGGGCAGTCATTAGGAATGAGCAGTATTTAACATAGGCAGTGTTGTCGAAATTTTCACGATCTAATCACAATGGAGTTTAGGAAGTGGGAAACGCAGTTGCCTTGAGGTGAGCATGGTAGACCTCGGCACGTTAGAGATGAGATTGGTATCACTATGGTGAGTTGTACAACTCCACTATTTTGAACTTGAACCGGTGACCATTTCGAGAAGTGAATGATTTTAAGCTGCCGGGGCGTTGGCTCCAACCACGCGGAGCAAGGTGGAAATGATGAACCACACTTAGTCCGATTGGAGGAGAGACATTCTACCACAGCAATGTAGCTTTAGTAAACATCGAGTAAACCGCAAGTTAGGCTTATTGAAACTATAAATCTCTTGTGCTTGAACAGAAGCAGATTGCCATCAAGGAACTAGTGAGTGCGTTAATGGCCAGGTTGTATGCTCATGCATCAATTGCGGCGTCAGCTCAATCAAACACCAGTCGGTGGTATTTATTCCTCCCCTTCTAGCCGCGTCATGTGTGCCGATTATCGAATTTGCCTTCAAGAGGAACCCGAAGCAGGTACGGTTGGGTTGGAAGGAATTGGAATGAAGACCGAATCCCCGGAGATGATCAAGACGGTTATTTGTGGAGACAGTAAACACCGGGCGATGGCAGCTTCGGTTGGACCCTTTTGCTTAGCCGAGAAACTAGCCACTCTTGTTGTTCCAACAGACACCGTTACATATTTCGGTGTCCGCTTTACTTTCAAGTGGAATGAATCAGGTCACAATCGGTGGCAGCCGGTGAAAATGCTTTCTGGGGTATATCACGCCCCTACAAAATCGCACCAAACAGCGAAGATCAAAAGGAACAGTCTGATATATGGGCTGACATGTTCGCCCGTGCTTGATAAAGTTCATGGAACCTAACTCACTTACATCACGCCAACTTAGAGGTCCGTACAATGGTTTAAAATGTTCTCTCCCATGAGAGTTATTAAGCTGATATGTATTTGCGTACGGTGCCACCTTGTTTAGCTTAAATGCCGTTTGTCATCTTTCCTCACATTTTCCGATGAGGACGGTAGTTTAGTTCAGCTCTGAGAGCTTTTGGACATTTTTGGAATGATGCTTATGGAAACTTAACATCTCATGGTCTTCGGCGCCTGGACTTTTATTTTCTCATCCAAGATACCCCGTACCGGATTTAAGCTCCAATAAGTTGTCTGCGTTTGGTAGCCTAAACTGTGTGGCAACCAAAGTTGACCGTCATCCCACGAAAGTGTGCGCAAAAAGGTACACTAAATGGATGGAAAGTCAGAAAATGCTAGTTCCGGCTATAAACTAAAATGGTTTATTAGCAATCGGCGTTGTCAATCCTGCTTATTTGTGCATAAGATAAAGTGGGCACATTTTTGCCCTACCCGACATATGCGATTCTCTCCACGTCTGCCGTGTGTAAAAGCAAATTTTTGAGCTGGGGTGAGGAAAATTCTGGTGTACTTGCGGAAACCAGAAAACTATAGCTTGCTGTATTTCTGTTAATGCGCTTGGCCTCGTCTTCGTTATTTTTTGGCGCGCAGTGACCCGCTTTATTGTGGGCTCGACTCAGAAATGTTGGGAATTTAGTTGTTGCATTTTTGATCCATCACAGCCTTCGAGAATGCGCCTGATAAACATTTAGGGATTTTTTCGCGTATGGCTGGTAAATGACACCGACGCTGTTTTGCTTTATTAGTGGGCAACCATCAAAATCAAGCTGATGAGATGTATCGAAATAAGCTGTTAATTTAGGCCAAAGAATAGGCGAGGCAAAAGTTGCCCAGCCGGACTTGTCTAAGAAGAAGCGAAGACCATATATCAGCTGCCTCTTACAATTACAGTAATGTGAATAAGCTTTTGAATGACCAACTCCCTGTGAACGGATCAATTACTGGGATGAGTAGGGACGTGCATTTATTCGCTGAAATATAGCCGGTCAATATGGAGAGTTTTGCTACCCCGCGAACCATGTCAACACTTTGGGTAAGAACCAGATGGTGTGGCCTTCTGTGTTACCAAACGTTGCGGACGCTTGGTAACTTTACATTTGCGAAAAAGAATCACCACCACATATCCTTTGGTGGAGCGCAACGGACTTCGTCGATGAGACGTCCCTAAGCTGACGAAACACACATGAACAAAGTTTTAGAATATGTCCCCTTGAAGTAACTCAGCCGTGACAGGTTGATCCACTTTCACTGTTTTTCCGCTCACTTATGACATGTATATCAGGCATCTTGTTACGCGTTCCGTTGCGGGCAGCGAAAAGCTCGCGCGTATGCATGAACTACTGCGTACGTTTAAAGAGAAGGCAATCATTGAGTACAAAGTACGGACTTCGCCATAGATAAAATGGCCGTGCTAGTTAAAACGACTAGGACATTATCGGCTTTGATGTCACGTTGTGACACTTCTACACGTGAAAAGTTATAAGAAAGTACGTATGGGTCGTTTGACATCGATGTATTTTGTTTGCAGACAAACCTAACAGTCGGTACATTTTCTGTTTCATGACTCACATGAGCAATGCCACGCGGCGGATTTCGATTTAACCGCACAGTTCCTACAAAAGCCACCATAATGTCCCATCTACAAAAATGCTGGATATTGGGATTGTTCGCTTCATTACTGTGACAATCAACTGTCAGTTGGATGTCATGAGGATGCACAGTCTGGTGGTCCCACTCGTGCCCCGGCATGTTGAGAGGCTCATGGAAGAATAACTTAATGCTTACGTTGTATCGTTTTGTTCAGAACTAAATCCTGAATTAAGATGACTTCGTTCTAAGAGCGGTCTTTTGAATGTCTACTCATGCATCTTCTGTCAATCTGGGACGTCTTTGTTCAGGACTCTTAAACCACATCATTTGACCGGAAGAACTACGGCAGGCTAATTATAGATCGCGTGAATGAAACTTCCAGGCGCCAACAGCAAGCCGCGCCCAGCCTGTCCTCAGACATGAGAATGCGCATGAATGGTCTCGGAAACAGCATAACCAGGGAGCAAAAAGTTTAATGAATCGAGGACCAAGTAATCACAAATACCATGAGGCATTTGTGATCGAGGTCAAAGTCTGCTGCGGCAATACACAACGCACGAAACATTCAACTTTCCGTCGCTTATCAGTGATACTAAGCTTCAACACTGATGGAAGTCTCGGTTCTTTTCCGTGCACATTTGCACATGATGAACGACGTTCGCTGAACGGCAACAGCAACGCCGACCCGGGAAACTTGTGTGGAAGCATCGATCCTATGTATCAATCTGTCCATCCGTGAAATTCGTGACACAGGTTAATTTTTGGCGAGTTGCGACTCACGAACCTGTCTCCTTGATGGATGATATTCAGTAGATAGCTTATTCTGTCGAATAAACCATTGCGAATGTCATCCTGGTCCGCTATGCGGTGGGGACCTTCTGGGCGGTATGTATATGACTCACTATTGTTGTTGTTTAACCTTTACCATTTAAGAAAGTGTGGAGCGGCTCTCGGACAGTCTTCAAAGAGCCCAAATACGATGGTAACAAAGACACGGTTACGGAAGCCCAGTAGTCGGAAGCCTGGAAACCCGTGTGCCTCCACGTGTTTTTTTCAGGAATCTGCAAATCCAAATCCGGGTATAATACAAGTAACAGTGCTTTAAAGCGTCAATTTGATTCAAGAGACGACTACGTCTTCATTAGACGTGTGCAAATGAAACTGCCCGCTGGTCCGCATTAGGGCTTCACACTTGATTTTATACAGCCGTCGTGTGACATGATCATGCAGACTGTCCCGTTGAAACGTCGGGTTCATTCATTCCAGGGAGGCCAGAGAATAATCTCCAGGCTAATTGCAGGAAATACTTTCATAACAAACGCGGCCCTTGACTAAGGGAGCAAGCAAGACTTTTAACCTGATTGGTAACAAATTTGTTAAATTGCCCCTTCAAGTGTGTTCCGCATCAGTCAAAATATATCTCGATTCCATTCTCCTCATGAAATGATGTCACCAACAGGAACATTTACCGAATTATTGCTGCGCGGTAAAGATATTTCTCATACTCAGCCAGGCCATTGGCAACGAGATAAAAAATCTTACCTACTAAGCAATAGGTTGGGCCGCTATACAAGTGGAATTATAGGTATCAAGGGTTCTTCTAACTTCAAGCGAATCTGGCACAGTATGGGGCGTGGAGATTAGCAGCGGAATGTGAACGGTAACTTGAAAGTTAAATGATGTTGGGACTGCTCTAAGAAAAGGTCACTCTCAAAATGGCCGCTGCACAATATAAGCAGCTAAATCAGTTTGTTATCGAATCCGCCAAAGTTTTGTTGATATTTCCACTTACTAACAAAACTCTTTTGTTCATTCGAATGCTCAAAATGCCTAGTGAATACTACGCACTAAGAAAGACGCAAAATTCTTGCAAGAGCAAATGTACTCACACACGATCACTGGTGTTCGAATTTTCCTGTTTTCTATATATATTAATACATATACTGAGAGCATCGCTTTCATCCAAACCCACAAGAGCCGTCAGAGAATGGTGAGGAGGTCAAGAATGATGACTACTCTGATTATTATTTCTTAGGGTACAAGGTCGAGGTCTGCCGCATTTGCCTGTTTAATTAGAGGAATTTATGTGCAGAAATAACTATTCTGCATGTTTGGTGCCACTGCGTGGATTCAAGAATTCAGCATTCCTCATTTGTAGGGAACATGCCGATTGAGACGTGATCGGTCCGTAACAACCTGAACTTGGCAGACAACAACGCAACGGAGAGGACGATACAATCAAATGAGGCATACGTATAACAGGAAAAGTCATCGCAGTTGTTGGAACCGAAAAAAGCTTGGACAGTGGGCATGACGTATGACTAGTTCGAAGATGGATTTGGTTGATCTGAACTAAACCTGGAAATCATTGCTGATCATGATTGACCTTGGGCGGTGAAGTTGATAGCCAGGGTTGTAACGCATTTGAAACTCGAATGTATCTGCTTGCCCGTTTCTCATATGACCTTATACGTGCCCCTCCCTTTCTCTCTTCCCCCACTGCAGGTACCACGGACGAATCACCACGGGCCCTGGACAGGGAAGAGTACCCCGCTTGTACATCCCCCTAACTGACCTTGACCCGACCTTGTACACACTCCGCTTCCGGTTTCGGTTTCGCTCAATACACGTGTCGTTACCACACTCCGGCCTTCTCCCTTGTTCCACCCGACCTGTGCGCATGTGTGCTGTGTATACTGTGTGGATTCATTAATACCAG
>NW_008751884.1:640554-642366 GCF_000715545.1 Opisthorchis viverrini | reverse complement strand
TTTTGTTCTTGTCGGTCAGTGGCTGTCGTTCACCATGCACTAATTTACACGGCAGAGAACTGACGTGTGCCGTCCTCTCGAACGTCGAATACCGCTGACTTCCTGACATCCCACGCTACAGGGTCACAAAATGCGAAAATGAAGATGGAGGTGGAATAACTGGAATTGGAGGCCAATGACAAGTTTAACCTCAAAAATATAGTTTAAATTGAAACTAATTAGACCCACTGTTGTGGGGAGGTCGGGTGTCGATGAATGCGATCAAACGAACACCGTACATGAAATTTGACTTGTAGAAGAGACAGATCGAAATTGCAGCAGAAAACCAGGTTTTTTAAATACAAACGTAAGTTTCATCGGTTCGGAACAAACCCGTCCCGAGGGCGGTTTGAACCAGGTTTGAATTTTGCTCGTTGTAGCAACTGCGGGATTACCTGCAGCATTCGTCTGCAAGTTGAGAAAATTGTTTTCGATAAGCTTTTTAAAAGGCTTTTAGGCCTTGCGAATTCAAGGCTTATGCTTACTTTAAACATTCACTCTCCTACTCAAGCCACTTACACGAATAATTCGCGGGAAACGAATTGACCATAGATAGCTACACATATTAGCGGGTAGCCTCGAAAACACCAGAGTTTCGGAAAACTCATTTCGATTCGAGGGATACTGGTAGAAATAAAACTCGGTGGTCCAAAGTTCTATTTGACACTAATGTACTGGGCAAAATTTTGGGGATCCAGCTTGAAATTTATAACCGCCAAGCTTACCAGAGTAGCCGGTCACGAAAAGACTGGATCTTACCATGGTGCGGCTGTTTGTGTTCGTCGGGGACCCATTGAGCTATGCTGTGGGGTGTCCGCGCAACACTCAGAGTCTCTCATACGAAGTTGATCCATGTGTAGGTGTCCGACGAACATAGTCTCCTGGCCTTCCAGGTTCGGGGTTGGAACATGTATAGCAACGTGTTCCGTAAAAATGGTAATGTACATGCATTTCCAGCCGAACACCGCTACCTCGCGCTTAGGCTTTTGAGCCGAAGGCTTTGGTTGAGGACCCTAATAGTCCTCCTGTCTAGGTGTGGGCGCCCTGGCAGTATCCAACCACACCGGCCGTTACGTGGTGCCATCAGCCGGGTCGCCTTACTTGTTGCATAGAGCAGGGTGGGTAAGCGAAGTAATGCTTCTACTGACGCGTCTCTTACACTCACGTTTTCCGTCTTCCACCCTCCCTCGCCCAAATTTGAATATTTTCTCTGCAGGCCCCATCTGCAGGACTGACCGTTTCGCTGGCCCTCCATCACATTCGGCTGCAGCTTCCGCACGTCAGAGTTCAGTTACAACCCTAAACACTTCGAAGTCGGTTTCCGAATCCCGAAAGCCTGTAAACTCAGCCACCCTCAATGTTCGCACACTGAAGTAAGCAGGTCAACAGGTGGCTCTTGGGTGTACGCTGGATTCCCTCTGTATTGATGTATGTTGTCTGTCAGAAACAAGGATGCAGGACGCAAGTACTGTAATCGAACTGACTACCCCCTCGCTCTCTTCCAGGTTCCGACTGCGCACCTCTGGTGATGCTGAGGCCGCTGCAGATGGATATGCTGGGGTGGGTATTGTATTGAGCGAACGAGCGGAAGCGTCTCTGCTTGATTGGATACCCGTAAACAGTCGCCTCTGTGCGGTTCGTTTGGCAACATCGGTGAGAGAATCTAGAGGAAGTGAGGTTCATCGCACCTTGTTTATTGTTTCTGCTTACGCCCCAACTGACTGTAGCTCTGAATCTGCCAAGGACAGTTTCTATGACGCTCTAGGTGCCCTT
>NW_008751884.1:633373-637771 GCF_000715545.1 Opisthorchis viverrini | reverse complement strand
CCTTCGAAGGATAAGGCCAGAGAGCACCTTCGATGCCACAGCTAACAGGCTGATGCCACGGTGGTTTTCGCATAGCGTCCGTGTACCCTGAAGATAGGGATAACTGTCGACGTGCCTCATTCTGCAGGCACTTGCTCTTCGTCCCACAACCTCGTCCTACAACCACTATACGGCAAGTACGCGGCCATTACAACTGGCAATGATGATGATGATGATGATGACGACTGTCTATAATACAAAACTGTACGTAAGCAGGTACTTATTAAAAGCTAGAGTAACAAAGATAAGTATTGAAATCGAGTTGATTGGAGTGTGTTCCCCATCCCGGATCACCGTCTTCGAAGAGCATTATCTTCTGTTCTGAACCATTGCTGGTAGGAGCTCACGTGATGTAAGGGCTAGGGCCTGTAGTCATGGTACTGATTACAACAGCACTTATGTAGTCGCTTAACCGGACTGTCCAGCGGAATTTCGGCTAATTTTATGTGGGCTCACTTTGAGGTGAGGTTACTAAGGGACGTTTGGTCCATTCCCGTTGTGGCTGCTAACTCTGATATGATCGTCAGGTGTTTGTCTGAGTGATGCTGAAATGTCGGCAAGACCGACTGACTTGTTCAGCTGTCGCACCCTTTCGGTGCCTAACTGCCACGCCACCCAAAGGTTGGACGAGGGCTGGGATACTGCCAAGTTGCCCAAACCTAGACAGGGGAAGTCCAGAGGCGGAGGTCGGATTCGAACCACCGACCTTCCGATCAGTAAATTCGCACTCTAACCACTTGGGTTAGAGTGGTGCCTTATCCTTGCTTGCCTTCCCCAAGGATTGACTGCACTCCGTTTTTTCCTTTTCTCCACTCTGAACCAAGCGGTTGACTGTTTGACAGCCAGACATCACTACGTATTACTAGTGTGTTGCACCAGAATGGTGAACTACCACTTGAACTAAGAAGCTCTGGTTGGTGGTAGGGTGATTGATGGTCCATTAGTAATATTCTTTGTTTGAGGCACCCAAGTTATTTCGTCGTAAACTTTTCAGAAGACACTACATCACTTTTTACTATGCGAGTAATTCACAAGGAGGTTGACAAGTACTCATCAGGACACATCACGCTGATTGCGGAGAACGAGGAGGATATGTGGTTAACCTATAACTTGGTCCAGATCGGCGACCAGCTGCGGTGCTCCACAGTTCGGAAAGTTCAAAACGAGTCAGCCACTGGAAGCGTTCAGACGAAGCAAGTGAGGACAAACTTAACTATCAATGTGGAGAAAATTGATTTCGACCTCCAGGTATGTGCTCCATGAGCGTTTTCTTTTTTTCTTTTTTTGGTCAAATAGCGTGCTGTTTCTTCTAATTGATTTTCACCCACGGCGGTTGTCGAGACTAACCGGAGTGGTTCTCTTCTCAAAGTTGTCAGCTTTTCGGGGGATAATGGGAGCTGCTTCTAGGCTGTTTTCTGAAATGATGTGAAACGAGACAGCATCCGTCCAGATTGCTTTTAGGTGTCCCCAACCCTGAGCACCGCCTTCTTTCGGTCCACTAATTTGCGAACTAGTTGCCACTATCCGGAACGCAAGTCGAACACCATGAAGTATTGATATTACTGTAGCAAATTGAAAATCTCAGCAACCCAAGAGACAGCTGAAATCCG
This sequence comes from Opisthorchis viverrini, assembly GCF_000715545.1. Taxonomy (NCBI): domain Eukaryota; kingdom Metazoa; phylum Platyhelminthes; class Trematoda; order Opisthorchiida; family Opisthorchiidae; genus Opisthorchis; species Opisthorchis viverrini. Next base: position 636,122 of record NW_008751884.1, on the reverse strand, counting down.
ACTTACGGTTAGTTCATTCAACTCCCCGGAAATCCACGCAAAACCGGTATTTTTCGTCCGTCTTCTTCACTAGTACCGCCAGGGAGTTGTACGCACTGCAGGCTTCCTCGATTATGCCAATTTTCAACATCTTTTGAACCTGTTTATGAACCTCCCCCGTGGATGGAGCGGTAACTGACGGGGGCCGTAAGGTCGAAAGTGCTCGGATGAGAGGTGGATTTCGTGTTCGGCCAGTGGACAGAAGTTAAACAGATCTTCATCGCCTGCGAACACTTAGGAGTACTCCTCGACCACAGACTGTACTGACGGAACATTTCAAGACGGAAGCTTTCGGACACAGTTCGCTCATAGTGGTGCTTGGGTAACCTTCAAGCTTAATTGAGTCATACGTTTTCATCAGTTTGCCGCGCTTTCGGTCCACCACGGATTCTGAGCTTTTGAGAAAACCTGCTCGCAAAACTATCCTTGTTTGGGCTGATCAGGAACTCGTGCTACACTGACATGTCGCCTAAACGCATTGAGTGCAATGATGATCTGTCGATTTTCAGTCGGCTTCAGGGCCAGCACACACGGTTTGCAATCAGTTTCGTTCCCTATGATGCTTAGTGACACCCCCTCTGTAATAGCTAGTAGATGACTTACTCTTCTCTGTTGTGTTACTAGAACAGCGAGTCGTAGAAAGCAATTTCTCGTATTTGTTTGTCCTTCCACTGTTTGCCTTCAGTTGATTTTACTTCCTTCGCTTTGGTATCTAGTGATTCGAATTCAGCAGGCGAGAGTTGGGGCTGAAGATCATGGTTGAGACGACATGCGCGATGGCGGATATCAGTCAAACGTTGGGTGGTTAAATGGATCCTAGATATTGCAACATAGTCAATTTATCACATAGACCCTTAAGTGAAGAGGAACGTTGTCTGTTAGAGAAAGGATTGAATTTTCCAGTGAGTGAAGGCGTTATAAGGGCAGAAGAGATCATTCATAGTGTCGAGTCTGTATTTCAGAAGCTTCCTTCAGTGGGAGCGGAGAAATTACGTGTACAGTTGGTCACAGTCTTTAAGTCCCAGCAACCAGGGGTTCCAAACCACACCAGCTGAGCGAAGAGCCTTAAACACATTAAAAAGTGTAGACAGTATAGTAATTACAAAGGTAGATAAGGGTAAGGCGACGGTCATCATGAGTAAGAGTGACTATCTTCAGAAAAGTAGACAACACTTAGCTGATGGTTCTTACCGACAAATTAGTAACGTCGTCAATAATGAATAAGAGTAAAGTTGAAGTTGGGTGGTATCTAAGATCTGTGATAAACCATCTGGGGCAGGCCAAGTATTATCAATTGTACCCAAAAAGTACAGTCCAACCACGACTTTACGGGTTACCAAAAATTCACAAGGAAGGTGTCCCCATAAGACCAATGGTGGATGGCATGGGTTCTAACAGGTATCCTTAAACCACTTGCCGGCAATTCACCCACACACATCCAAGATTCGTATGACTTTGATAAGAAAAAGTAGCTGGGTTTCAGTTAGAACTAGACGAAGTTCTGGTTAGCTATGATGTCAAATTGATGTATACCAGCGTCCCTAATTCGGACGCTGTGGAAGTTGCGAAAAAGCTTTTACTGGCAGACGTAACGCTCCAAGAACGAACGCAACTCTCCGTAGACGAGATATTTGAAGGCGTAAAGGTATGCATAAACTTCAGTCATTTTGTTTTCGACTCAATTATATACTCTCAAGAACAACGTTTAGCGATGGGATCACTAATATCCCCGATTTTGCCAACATGTACACGGATGACCTTAAGCAAAAAGCTTTTAAACGAGTGTCCACCAAGGGTTTTCTGGTGTTACGTAGATGACATATTCGTTGTGATAAAGCGGAATAAGGTGAACGGATTCTTTCAATATATGAACACTTTGGACCCTCACAATAAGTTTAGCATGGAGCTAGAGTCCACATCGGGTGCATTACCTTTCCTTAACTGCATGACACACAAGAGTGGTGGGAAGTTAAAGACCATTGTTTGCCAGAACTCAGCAGATTGCGTTGTGGTCTTAAACTACTCCTGAGGACATTCAAAAGCAGTATATGCTAGCATAGCTTCAACGATGTTTAGGAGAATGAGATCACTGTGTACAGAGGAGGTCGATCGAAGAGCAGCAGAACTTGAGGTAAAAAAGCGACTTCAAGTTAGCGGTGGGTTTAATTAAGTGGCAGCTAAGACCGGTATTGGTGTCAACACCAAGGCAGAACAACGAGTGGATGGGAACAACGGTCATTCCATACAAAACAGGGACATCTGAAGTCATTAGAAGGGTACTGAATTCCGTCACGAAGAGACTGGACCCATTGAGCTATACTGGGGGTGTTCGCGCGACACTCACAGTGTCTCTCATACCAGGTTGGTCAATGGTTAGAGGTCCGACGAACACAGTCTCCTGGTCCTCCAGGTTGGGAGTTGGAACATGTATGGCGACTTGTTCCGTAGAAAAGGTAATGCATTTGCATTTCCCCGCCAAAGACCGCTGCCTTGCGGTTAGGCTTTTGAGCCAAGGGCTTTGGTTGAGGACCCTAATCGTCCTCCTGTCTAGGTGTGAGCGCCTTGGCAATATCCCAGCCCTCGTACAACCATGACCTACACAACTAACAATATCCTCATGCCACATCGGCCGTCGCGTGGTGCCATCAGCCGGGTCGCCTTACTTGCTGCATACAGCAGGGCGGGTAAGCGAAAACAGGCTACTGCTGAC
>NW_008751884.1:627860-630505 GCF_000715545.1 Opisthorchis viverrini | reverse complement strand
TATATATATATATATATATATAACTAAACGAACTTTATGGTTGTACGGCAGTGAAGCATCAGTGCCAACACTGATGTTGCTGTCATTGATGATGATGATGATGATGATGATGACTGAATTCGGCTAACGTTAGAGTAGCATTCCAGAAGGAAAATACTTTACGATCGGTGTTGGTGCATTTGAAGGATCGCCTTCCGGTTGATAGGACTAGGAACTATGGATACAAAATAAAATGTAACTACTGTACGAAGGTTTATATAGGTCAGGCAGCCAACGAATTGCACACCAAAATAGGTGAGCATAAGTGTTCCATTAATAGACCACCGAGAATGCCAGGCGGTAGACGAAGATTCGGCAGGGCATGCACTAGACACGGCATAGGATAGATTTAGAAAATGTGGACATCCTGAGACGGGGTTTAAGATTCACACCACAGCGACTGGTGGCCGAGGCGGTGGAAATAGCCAAACATCCCAGCGTTAATAGAATAGAGGGGATAGAACTTGAAAACATGTAGAGAACTGTCTTAGATCAGTCGAGATGACACGAAACGATGTACAGTTATCAGCGAAATGGTCTGGGTCTAAAAGTACAAAATCCAAGTGGAGTCAGATCCAATCAACCGCCCCCACCCCCATCCCAAAACCAATTGTCCCGGCACCCTTTGACGAACACAGGTGAAGGAAATCTGTGAACAACCCCAAGAGGAATTTTCCTTTAAGATGTTCTAGACTGAAAAATCAAGGACGAAAAATTCGGATTCAACATGAAAACAAATCCTCCCCCTAACCAATATATCGTAAATGTTAGTCATCCCCACTAACCAACAAATAGAAACATCTGACTGAACGCCCAGCACTGATCAAGTCTGCTAGTCATAAGAAATCTCATGGATTGGTTCCCTGAATGCCTTAAACCCAATCAAACTACTTACTCACTTGGCCTGACAAAGCTATTGTTTCAAAAGCGAAATGTTGACCCGCGACTGAACGCCCCTGATCAAGTCTGCTAGTCATAAGAAATCTCATGGATTGGTTCCCTAAATGCCTTAAACCCAATCAAACTACTCACTCACTCACTGTCATCAGCTCCTCAAGACATATGTTTCCTCGCTCCTGCGCTGCAAAACTTAACTTTTTATCGAACGGCAATTTCCATTGAGCACGGGAAATCTCTGTTTAATATTTATTTCGTCGGATAGGATCAATATGCGCTACAAATCAAATGCTAGGGAATTCTTATCGTTGCGAAGCACTTTGAAACCAAACAACTACCAGGGTGCAATTATCAGACACTGTCTTAGGGAAAAATCCTAGGATGAACTAAGACCAAGTATTCCGAGATAGACGGATCGTTTGACCGTGTCATCCAGGGGCAGTATTCTCACCAAATCAAAAACATTGCAAACCGCCGTCAAGAGAATGAATGGGAATTAAGGCCTAAGTGTTCCTGCGTACGCGATGCCGCAAAATGAACATTTCTGGTCCGTTTTGCTTCGTCTGCAGCTTAGGTGAGCATTTGGGGTGAAATAGGTACACCTGTTGGCGCATGGCTCGGAAGCAATAGTTCTTTACTTGCTTAACAGGGTCAGTAGCTAGACAACAGCTCCAGCTCGGCAACAGTCGACTGGTATTCTGTCCATTTGGTTGAGACCGACTTAGCGCTTTCCGTTGTTTTCTTATTTAACCGATCGTTAGTATGGAATTTAATGAACGCACTCCTGTTCACTCCTTAGAGGCTAATGCTGCGCTCTGTTTATGCGATTGAGTGGACTCCACTCAGCATTGTGTCTGACCTATACGTCATGGGCCTGATAACATTTATTCATAGCATTTTGGTTGTTATGCGTGTTGTGACTGAAGAAGCAATCTTAGATAGTTCTATTTCCTTCCATTTCCGTTATTCAGATATCGAATCGAAACCACTTGTTGCAAAGAGCGTTGAAACCAACGTTCAACCTGTGGCCTTTGTTACGCGATAACCAACTTCTTTTCTATACAGTATTCCTTACTATATCAATTGAACATAACTTAAGTGTATTCTCCTTCGACAGTAAGCAAGCTCGCAACCACTTAGTTTGCTTTTGTGTCCGTCTGTATGCAGGTTTACGGCAGCTTCACACTTATTTGCTATTTTAGGGTTCCGTCTTGCACCTGAAGGGCCGCAATGTTGCCGAGAACCAGTTTGTCAAAATGGGAGCTTATCACACTTTGGACTTGACGCTGGACGAGAAATTCACCATTTTCAAAAGCGAATGGGATAGTATAGCCTTGATGTTGGTCGAACAGGCTGCAGACCCAACACAACATGCGGACCTGGCTGCCGTAATCATGCACGAGGGTTTAGCCTACGTCTGTCTGGTGACCAGTACAACGACAATTGTGCGGGCCAAAATCGAAATCAACATTCCTCGAAAGCGTCCTGGCCTCCCTACAACGCAACATGAAAAGGGGATGACACGCTTTTTTGAGCAAATAATGCAGGCACTAGAACGCCATGTACGCTTTGATAGTGAGTTTTGTGTTTTGAACCTGATTCTACCACTCATCGTAAACCTGTCGCTTTGTGGTTTGTATTCTATCCATTCTATTTCATCTAGGTAGTTGCGCAAATCAGCTAGCGGCCTTCACTTTATAAAAATCGCT
>NW_008751884.1:618323-627610 GCF_000715545.1 Opisthorchis viverrini | reverse complement strand
AGTCTGCTAGTCATAAGAAATCTCATGGATTGGTTCCCTGAATGCCTTAAACCCAATCAAACTACTTACTCACTTGGCCTGACAAAGCTATTGTTTCAAAAGCGAAATGTTGACCCGCGATAAATCCACCGATTGTTCACCAAACCTCTGAAACGATGACTTCCCAATCGGTCCCAAACATTTTCCAATTGATTGAAAACATTTCGCTTGTTTAGCAACCTGTAACTGCTTGCAAAGACTTTAATTTAACACACTTGAGGTCTACACGGCGTCTTCTGTCATCAGCTCCTCAAGACATATGTTTCCTCGCTCCTGCGCTGCAAAACTTTTTATTCAGTCGAACGGCAATTTCCATTGAGCACGGGAAATCTCTGTTTAATATTTATTTCGTCGGATAGGATCAATATGCGCTACAAATGTCTTGCTAGGGAATTCTTATCGTTGCGAAGCACTTTGAAACCAAACAACTACCAGGGTGCAATTATCAGACACTGTCTTAGGGAAAAATCCTAGGATGAACTAAGACCAAGTATTCCGAGATAGACGGATCGTTTGACCGTGTCATCCAGGGGCAGTATTCTCACCAAATCAAAAACATTGCAAACCGCCGTCAAGAGAATGAATGGGAATTAAGGCCTAAGTGTTCCTGCGTACGCGATGCCGCAAAATGAACATTTCTGGTCCGTTTTGCTTCGTCTGCAGCTTAGGTGAGCATTTGGGGTGAAATAGGTACACCTGTTGGCGCATGGCTCGGAAGCAATAGTTCTTTACTTGCTTAACAGGGTCAGTAGCTAGACAACAGCTCCAGCTCGGCAACAGTCGACTGGTATTCTGTCCATTTGGTTGAGACCGACTTAGCGCTTTCCGTTGTTTTCTTATTTAACCGATCGTTAGTATGGAATTTAATGAACGCACTCCTGTTCACTCCTTAGAGGCTAATGCTGCGCTCTGTTTATGCGATTGAGTGGACTCCACTCAGCATTGTGTCTGACCTATACGTCATGGGCCTGATAACATTTATTCATAGCATTTTGGTTGTTATGCGTGTTGTGACTGAAGAAGCAATCTTAGATAGTTCTATTTCCTTCCATTTCCGTTATTCAGATATCGAATCGAAACCACTTGTTGCAAAGAGCGTTGAAACCAACGTTCAACCTGTGGCCTTTGTTACGCGATAACCAACTTCTTTTCTATACAGTATTCCTTACTATATCAATTGAACATAACTTAAGTGTATTCTCCTTCGACAATAAGCAAGCTCGCAACCACTTAGTTTGCTTTTGTGTCCGTCTGTATGCAGGTTTACGGCAGCTTCACACTTATTTGCTATTTTAGGGTTCCGTCTTGCACCTGAAGGGCCGCAATGTTGCCGAGAACCAGTTTGTCAAAATGGGAGCTTATCACACTTTGGACTTGACGCTGGACGAGAAATTCACCATTTTCAAAAGCGAATGGGATAGTATAGCCTTGATGTTGGTCGAACAGGCTGCAGACCCAACACAACATGCGGACCTGGCTGCCGTAATCATGCACGAGGGTTTAGCCTACGTCTGTCTGGTGACCAGTACAACGACAATTGTGCGGGCCAAAATCGAAATCAACATTCCTCGAAAGCGTCCTGGCCTCCCTACAACGCAACATGAAAAGGGGATGACACGCTTTTTTGAGCAAATAATGCAGGCACTAGAACGCCATGTACGCTTTGATAGTGAGTTTTGTGTTTTGAACCTGATTCTACCACTCATCGTAAACCTGTCGCTTTGTGGTTTGTATTCTATCCATTCTATTTCATCTAGGTAGTTGCGCAAATCAGCTAGCGGCCTTCACTTTATAAAAATCGCTATTTGGCCGCAGTTTAGTGGGCAAAATATATGGTGCATTTTCTGTCCAGAAATAACAGGTGTGGGCACGTACTACTACGAGATAATTACACACTCCGGACAACTCCAAATGGCAACATTCAAAACGTAACTACTTGGCACCTGCCGATTAAATCACTGATCTTTCAAACTGGTTGTTGTGTAAGACCAATTACCAGGCCCATTTTGAGCTCTGTAACTTAATACTTCGTAGCTGTATTGCGGGGGGGGGGGGTAAGAAATGCTGAAAACAGACGTCAATAAGGACGCTAACTGTACAGTAAAAATTTCATGTTATCTATGACCCGTAAGGGTTCAAAAAAAGTATCCCCTTTGAGCCACTTTTACCCCGTAACTTTCGTGAACCTTGGATTTTGGCGTGTCGCGGGTTAGGGTTCGTCATTAGAAAACAACGAGTAGTACCTTGGTGCCATTTTTGTGTCAGAAGCGCCTGGATAACTCATTCTAGCTCGCAAGCCGACACACTTGACTCATTAGCTCAGGTGTTTTCTCGCCTGGCTGTTGTATCCATATCCATTCCTTTTCTCCCTATCACTCTCATCAGTCGTCAAATGTGTCATTCTTGCCAGCCCTGGTTTCGTCCGCGAGCAGTTCTTCGATTACCTGATGCAAACATCGACCAAACAAGACAAACGCGTGTTTCTCGAGAACAAGGGCAAGTTCGTCCTAGTACACTCCTCCTCTGGCCACAAGCATGCATTGAAAGAGGTTCTCATGGACAGCAGTATACAGAGTAAACTGGCCAATACGAAAGCTGCTGCTGAAGTGAATGCATTGAACGACTTCTATCAAATGCTAAAGGTTGATCAATCCCGGGCATTCTATGGGTATGTACTGTGCGGTTTTACGGGTGAATAACTGCTTTGTTGTATTTGAAGTATATTCTGTCACCTAGAACCATTCATTGCGCACAAGGCACTTACTTCCTCTACACCTGTAAGTAGTGAGTATAGCTAAAATCAACTGATCGACAACCTTTGATGTGTAGGGTGGTGTGGTGGCTAACGTGATAAATGTGTGCGCGAGAGATGGCACCAGCCTCAGTGTGTTATTAAGTGGCTGGGGTTGGTCATAGAAAGACATGTCAATTGGTGTAGGGAAGGGCGCATTGTTGGCTGCACTCCAGAGTGACTGACTGAGGCAAGTGTTAATTGATCATTGTTTTTCAGAAGGGGCTGTATGCAAATGAAGCACCGGCGTTCATATTGGTGTACCATATATTAGGTTTAACGTACTTTACGAGTCTACTGATACAACTGTATGTTCGAGTGAGTAGTGTTGCATGTCCGTTTTCCTGTAGTTTCAATCTTAGCAACATTGTTTAATTCGTGTGGGTGTTTTTTTCTGCAGGTGCCCATCGTTCCAAATATACCTGTGATTTTCATTTAGCTTGGTGAAAATTTCAGTCACCCTATTTCGTCACCGAAGATGACACGAAACATAGAGACAAGCATCCTTAATATACCCTCTGAACATAATTTCCCTCGTACTGAACATTAAACTGTCCCGGAGAATATTAAGGACTGGAATCCGTATTAACTTATCAGTCACTCTCTTTTTCCACCGTATCTTGCAATAAACAATACAGACGGGTAGATGGAGATCTCATATCGATGCCTCATTCCACTGTCATCTTGAGTAGTTGCTGTGGCCTCACCAAACACGCCCTACACTCCCGGATCCGATTGTTGTCTCGTGAAGCTTTCTGGATAAAATTACGCATTCTCGAGACGTTTGTCGAATGTTCAGTAATTAAAATCAGTGGATCAAGCCGCAGTCGAATGTGAGTCATTGTCTAAGTCCCTACAGATCCCCAGAGTTTCACCTCTTTGGACGGTACGGTCGCCCGAGACGCTCCAACCGATGCACTCCTGTTCTGTAAACCACTTTAGCCTCTGCATCAGGTGCAGTCTGATGCCTTTTGTTGGGAACTGTAATTTCGTGTGTTTCCTTGCAAGTACTGCCGTGATTTCTAAAGTTGTTCATATCCCTTGTAGCTACAAACATGTCAAAGCTGCTTCCGATGCATTGGCCATCGACACACTCCTGGTATCTGACGCCTTATTTCGCTCACGTGATTTGGAAGAACGGCGACGTTACGTGAACCTGGTGGATACGGTCAAAGAAGACCAAGGAACTGTAAGAATTTTTTCCAGCCTTCACGTGTCTGGTGAACGTAAGTCAACGCGCTTAGGTTGGCTACTTCGCAATATTCCCTCTGCTATCTGAGCTAGGCTTTTCAATATAGGGTCCATGCCGATACTGGGACGTCCTTTATTGATGTACGCGATTCTCATGCATACGGAACAAACGGTCCGTCGGGTTACTTGTGATGCTTGGGCCAAATGAGCTTTTAGGGCTCATCAGGATTCCACCGATCGATTTCTCAAAGACCGGCGAACTTTGGATTTTTTATATAAACGGTAACAAATTTTAATTTCAGTGGGAAACACCAGAGCAACCTTCTGAACTTCTTATGTTCTGGTGACCAGTTTTCTACCCAGCTACGTACACTTGGCTGTACATTGAAACTGAAATCAAACAGAACTAGTGTAAAATTGACAGCTGTCTGTTCAAGATACTTCACGTTCATGAGTAAGTAAACTTGCCCAGTTGCTTGGTGATCCGGATGCTCTCTAGGACTCGTAAGCCTTAGCTCAGCCCAAACTCACTATGGTTGGTAAAACCGCGCGTCACTGCTCCTTTCCGCTATATTTCCATCCACGAGCGTATGTCCGTTAGCTCACTATGTGCTACCGAGCATCAGATTTCGAAACGTAACTGAAGTTATGTAGGAGTTGGGAAATGTGCTTTTTCGTTCTTGATAGCTCCACGCGACGACCGAGTGAAGACTGAATCCTGTGGTGAAATGCAACGACCCCTCCAAACCACCCGGAAGTAGAGAATACACACTTTTGTATGCACCATTCACAAAACGACGTGTGCAGACAGAGTGCTTGGAAAAGGGAATCTTCCAGGTAGTAACAGGCTGCTGAGACATCTAGGCCCGACCTTAAGCTGCCACCTTCACGTGATGGTTGGACTTGAGCGCTGCACTGATCCTGCGGTCAACACTGGTTGGAACGTCGTTCCACAAAGTGCAACCACGCCAGGAGGGCCAAAGGGGAGTAGTCATACCAAGAGCAGCGAGACCCTGTACTATAAGTAATAGTGCTAGGAGGCGGTCTGGAGATAAAGTCGTACTGTCCTGTGTGATATGAGTGTTAGTGCAGTAAGTTGTTTCTCCCAGGCGACCAGTATGTCCATATTCATGGAAGCAGCGGTGATGCTTTCCCACGAGGAAGGACGGGTTAGCAGACCTTGGCCTCAAAAATCTCCGTTTGCCAAACGGTTGACCGTGACCGCCGGCGCATTATTCAATACAATCGAAATACTTTTTAAACCAGAGAGTCCGGTGCTGCTTAGAAGGCACCTGCTGTGCGCAGCCGCATAAGGAGTGAGTCCTACGCCGTCGAACCAGGCTGGCCCCCTACAGCCAAGTAGGTCAGACTATTGAGTCATTGGCTCCGGGCAGGGTCCTCCAAGAAAACTCTAACAACCGCTTTCTCACAACTGTTGGGTCACCATTTCCGAGGGGTGTCCGAAAGAATTCCCGTTGCTTGAGTCGGAAACTAGGGACATGGCCTCCAAACAAAACCCTACACTCTTCAACTGCCTTGTGGGTCAGACTTTTGAGTCAAAGGCTCAAGTGGGGTATCTCAACCAAACTCGCTTCCAGGCCTTGGCCCGCACGGTTCTCTGTCCACCGATGTCCCTTACCAACTCCTTTCACCACTCAACGAAACGTTGCTGAGTCATCTGCTTGTCAGTTGTCCGACCGATGGGTCTTATGCTGCCCGATACTAACGATAAACAAAATAATAGCTCGCTGAATCCACGAGAGCCTTTCTACTTAGTAGCTTTTGATGTCCGTACTATATATCAAATTGGCCAAACAGGTACTGCTCGCTGAAACCTTATATTCCCGTAAAATTGATGTATGCTGTGTCCCCGAATTACGCACACAAGACCCAAGCGTATTTATGACTTTCAGAACGCCAAGGATGAACTCAGCTCTTTCACATTTCACCCTCCGTGTGTCCGGTGACCCAGAAGCAACGACTCGTGGAATAAATGGTGTGGGAGTTACACTCATCCCCAGAGCTGAATGCTCTTCACTGGATTGGATCCCAGTGAACAGTCGTCTTTGCGCCGTGCGGTTATCCAGCTTAATGCCTGTCTACACAAAAATGCGGTTTGTAGTGTCGGTTTATACCCTAATGGATTGCATTTCTGACGCTGAGGGGGGACTGTCGAGATTTATCTGGACTCATTCTTCAAGCAAGAAGCACTGACGCTGTGGTCCTTGCGAGCAATGTGAATGCCCAAGTCGGTGGTCTGAGCTCCTTGGAATCATATTTGGGCGGCCTGTTCGGAGTCGGCTCTCGTCGCACAGACAACCGAGAGCGACTCCTCCAGTTGTGTGCTGATCATAAACAGTTTCTGGCTAGTACAAACCTTCAACATGAACGTTCGCATTGTGTAACCTAGCAGGCACCAACCGCAAATCAACCATGGAACCGGTTGGATCATGTGACCCTAAGCCACTGCTGCTGCTCCTTCTGGGGCACCACTTGATTCCGATCACGTCATGGTGCGTGCACGCCTGATAGTTCGTCCCCCCCCCAGCCCTCGTGAGTCAGTAAGAACCATGCCGAAAAACTATTATAGCTCAATAGTATCGATCTGAGCTAGCTCAACGACTCTCCGCAGTAAACCAATACTGTACTGGTAGTGAGCTCGTGTATGAAACACTGCAAGATGTGGAAACAGCTATGCTTGCGGCTGTCTATCCGACCTCCAATTCGACCACAAGAACACTGGATGTCGATGAGATCGCTATCTATGATCGATGCCAGGAATTCCATACCAGCAGGCAACGAGTACGACGGTGCACACAAATCCCTTAGGCGCCAAATAATGAAGAGCCTAAATAAAGACCGAGAGCTCTGTTGGACATTGAAAGCTCGGGAGATAGAAACAGCCATGCCCTATATCAACTGATACGATCAACTGGCCCTAGGAAAGCATTGGCAAGTGAAGAAATGAGTGAAAAATGTGGTTCATTGATTCGCTCGCACAAACGTCGACTGGAAAGATGGACCAAAGAACAGTTCATCTACCCTCCTGCAATACAGCCTGTAGAGACAATGCATACAGGCGAATGGAATGTAAGCACTGATCGCCCGTCGGAAGAACTAAGGTACAAAATATCCGTGCTAAAACGTGAGAGGGCACCGACTGTCCGAACCGGACAGTCTGTGTCCAGCCTTCTTCAAAGGAGGCGTAGAATCTCTGACGATCCACCTGACAAAGCGTATTGGTGCTATATGGAACGAAGAGAACGTGCCTGCAGAATGGAGCATGTCAGCAATTATCCCTCTCTTCAAAAAATGGTACGTGGACGCTGTGTGAAAGCCACCGTGGCATCAGTCTATTAGCTGTAGCATCGAAGGTGCTCTCTGGTCTCATCATTTGAAGGTTAACTGAACATAGGGAGAAGCAGATCCGTGAAAACCAAGGCGGGTGTCGTCCCGCAAGAGGATGTACCAACCATATCTTCACTCCCCGACAAATTACGGAACAGCGACACTGCTTCCAGCAACCAACAGTAGTTGCTTCTTGATCTCAAGCTGCCTTTGACTGTGGACCGTCAGGCACTACGGCAGTGTCTGCAGAGCAAAGATGTCTTCCATAAATTCTTGGCCCTCCATAGGGCTCTGTACACCAACTCCCGCGGCCTTGTGAAGGTCTGTGGGAAGCTCTCCCCTGAGTTCACCATATCAAGTGGTGTCCGACAGGGCTGCCCTCTCTCGCGTTTCATCTTCCACTTCGTCATTGATATGGTTATAGAGGACTCACTACCAGTCTCTAATACCTGCGGGGTCGAAGTGCTCCTTCCCTACCCCCCCCCACCTAATAGTTCACTGACTGCTCTGTATTTACGCACCAATTTATCAGCTCCCGCCTCCAACGCGCAGCTACCTATCCCACCTCTCCAACTTATAGGTGAACGATACTGTGGCAGCTACGACCACTGTACAAGTAGGCGATTGTTACGGCTGACAATGATGATGAGACATCTAATGAACATCGTAACAAGCTATACATGTATATACTCCCAGAGGCGACCAGTTGCGCCGCATATTGATGGGCACATACGCGTGGTAGCTGAAAACTTTAGCGTCAACATCGAGCCCCGCAGGTCTCACAAGAGCTCCATCCGTTTTGAAAGGCAAGGGGAGTTGCCATTCCTGTTTAGATGATATCTCCCCTCATCACCTGAAAATCGTTCACCCTGAGAGTCTCGCGACAATCCGTTTGATCTGTGCGATAATATATGGTCCTATGCTTCACCATGGCTTACGTGTGACATTAGGACAGGTAACCCTAGACAGCGAAGCATCATCATCATCGGCAGCATGACATCAGTGTTCAACACCGATGCTTTACTGCCGTAAAACCATGACTTATTTGAAAGCCTTATTGTAAAGAAAAGAGTAAAGGTGGACGGGGGACTTAATGCTAGCTTAACACAATCATTCCGAGGTGCCTACACCTCCAGACATTCACTCAGGCAATCTGGATAGAAACTGACAACAAGAACGCCACTGACATCGGTTGGCAGCCGTATGTTGTAGTGTCTCCAACCAGGCAGTGAGGATCACACCGTCCCCATCCTGGAAGGCGAGTAGCGCCGACAGCACCCAAGCGTTTCGCGATCTCCTTCATACTCCTCTGCCATGTCAAGGGTTGGCCACCTCTCTGTTTACGCCACTCTGGGTTGGGCATGGAAAACAGTACTCTCTGCGGCAAACGATGGTTCATGTCCAAACCAACGCAGCTTCTGGTGCTGGACACATTCTTCAATGGAAGTACCCGTTACACAACCGAAAACGCGCTTTCTAACTGCCTCATTACGGATTCGCCGACACCAATTCACACGAGTTATGGTTCTGAGACAACGATTGTCGAACACCTGAAGAAGTCTCAGTTCCGCTGCTCGAATAGGCCAAGTCTCACAGCCATACAACAAAGCAGCCCACACTGTAGCTTGATACACACGTCCCTTCAGATTCAGGGATAAACCATTCTGACGCCATAGGTGTCTCAAATTAGCAAACGCGGCCCGAGCCTTGCAGATTTGTGCATTCACCTAATCTGTCACACTACAATCAGAACTAATACAACTTAGAAGATACGTGGAGCCCTCCACAACTTCCAGTACCTCTCCCTGGATTATAAGTGGCGTGTTCAGTGACTGCACGTCCACAAGCATGACCTTACACTTTGTGGGTGCAAAGTGTATAACAAAGGACGGGATGACTTTGGTCAGTTCATCCAAGA
>NW_008751884.1:611974-616077 GCF_000715545.1 Opisthorchis viverrini | reverse complement strand
ATTAATGGGGTGGGGAGAGGGGGAAGAAAAAGTATGTGAAGGAGAGAGAAGGGAGGCGTCAGCAGTAGCCTGTTTTCGCTTACCCGCCCTGCTGTATGCAGCAAGTAAGGCGACCCGGCTGATGGCACCACGCGACGGCCGATGTGGCATGAGTTTATTTGTGTATGTGAAATTCATGGTTGTACGTGGGCTGGGACACTGTCAGGGCGCCCACACCTAGACAGGAGGACGATTAGGGTCCTCAACCAAAGCCTTTAGCTCAAAAGCCTCACCGCAAGGCAGCGGTGTTTGGCGGGAAATGCAAATGCATTACCATTTCTACGGAACAAGTCACCACATGTTCCAACCCGCAACCTGGAGGGCCAGGAGACTGTGTTCGCCAGACCTCTGACCACTGACCAACCTGGTATGAGACTCTGTGAGTGTCGCACCTCAGCTCAATGGATCGCTGAGGTGCGCAAACCGTCACACCACGGTAAGGTCCAGTCTCTTAGTGACGGTGACAGCGAAGCATCATTTTTTTAAACACTGGTATCATGCTGTCGATGATGATGAACCCTGGACAAAAACCATTTCGGTGGATATCATTTACCAGCCTTGGTCCGAAGCTCAAAATGTCGCACAACCCTGCCATTTTCCCTCAAATTTGTCAACTTTTCATCTGTTGTTTTTTTTTCTCGTCGCCAGAATTGAACCAGCTGTCGGGGGTTGCTGCCATCCTCCGATTTCCAATACCAGAACCAAATTCAGACGAAGACTCCGACAGTTCAACCGAGAACGGTGTAGGCGACAGTTGATATCACCGGCTGTTTCACTTCATACAAATCAAAGAGTCAGATGGTAGATTTCTTTTAGAAACGATGTTCTACTGGTACATTGTTGATGAGTCTGGTTAACGAATTTATTTTTGTGCTTCTCCTTCCCAAACCTTCCTGTTGAACCGTTACAAGGCCATTCAGGAACCGATTCACACATCACTGAACGAATGTACGTGACTTATTGGATATGTCAGCCCTTCCTTTTCGGGTCAAACCACTGTATACATTGTTTGGAGGCACTAAATGCTTTTTCAAGGAATGTACCGCATTGTTCTTCACCCTGAGCATCAGTTGAGTCCACTCATACTGATTGCCTTATTGATCAGCATGCAGTAGATCTGTCCCCATTCGTACAATTGATTGCTTAGTATTTGTGAACAAATCTGTAGATTTGAAGAACGTCAAAACAACCTCTTGTTTTCTCACCGCGCCATTTCCATGTGTTTTTAAGGGATTTTATATATTTCCCGACTGATTCGGTCTCCTTAACACCCGAATATGAGAATATCACCTTTTGGTTGGTGAACAGGTAACGGTTGATGCGGCAACGATCTGTCGGTGCGCGATAGAACTTATTTGGACGATTTGGGTAATTTCTAAAATATGAGGCACCACGAACCGGGCGCTTTGTATCCCACTCTCCTCGAAGAAGGCAGAGAGACTCATATCCACCTGAAAATTAGTGCTGTATGAGATGAAGACGAAATGACCGAAAAATAGGGCACATAGTCAGTCACCCCTATCATCAAAAAGGGTAGGCGAACACTGAGAAAAACTGTGGCTTTGGCCTAGTAGCTGTGGCACTGGAGGTTTTCTTTGACCTCGTCCTACGAGGGTTGAATGAATACAGAGAAATGTAAATAAGTGAAAAAGAAGACGCACGCTCGCGTATTCACTCTGAAAGACTAACGCTGCTTCCGGAAACCAACAGTGACGGTGTTTCCTGACTTAAAAGCTATCTTTGACGGTTATTCGAAAACTGTGAAAGTGTCTATGGAGCAAAGATGTCTCCTTCTAAACAATTCCCGCGAACGCATGACATTGGAAAGCTCTTGCCTGAGTTAACTACATCAAGTGGAGTCACGCATGGCTGGCCCGGTATGATCATGGGAGACTTACCCAACTCCTTATACGTGGTCTAAATGTTTGTTTGTTCATATATATCAAGTATGCAGAGTGTATAACTCCCCTTGGACCCGCCTCCATCGAGATGCACGCAATATCAACTAAATAATTCTGCCCCATGTTTGATATGCACGTCATACCTGCAAAGTGTAGAGTGCTGCTGCAAGACTGAGCAGGATTAATTAAACACTTCATGCTTGCGGATGGGTTTATTGAGGTAGCAAACGAATTGTCCACCTGGATAGTCATATCAGTGCTGCTGCAAGACTGAGCAGGATTAAACCCTGACTTCATGCTTGCGGATGGGTTTATTGAGGTAGCAAACGAATTGTCCACCTGGATAGTCATATCGGTCCCGGGTGCCCAGCTAGGAACGGTGTTTCCATCCGGATTAAAAAAAAACAGTGACTTTTGTCTCTCCCCGTCATCTGTATTGCAGGCGTGGTAGACTTGTCTTGCAAAGTTTACAATGTTGTGGTGCGCTCCGTCTTGTTATATAGATAAGAAACCTGGCCACCGTGAGCTGAGGACGTCAAAAACTCCCGCCTTGACCGTTGGTTTTCGGAAGAGATATCTAGTCCATGATCGGTAAACTGGTCTCATTCGATAGGTTGCACCTGCTTGGTCACGTGCCGCATGAGGAGTGGAGACGAGCTAGAGCATGTCAAGCGATGACTTATCAGTGAAATCTGAAAGCCATTACCAACACACTCAGCTACGTTGGTCACTGCCGTCTCAGTGGATGAAGCCTCGAGATAGGACATCCATGTCGCGCATGCATCCGGGTTGTTGCATTTAGTCCATAGCTTTCCATCCTATTCTCTCATGAAAAGTGCATTGCCACCCCTGGATCGACGCCTATCAGTTACTGCCTCCAATGCTTAGCTATCTTCTCAGATCATCGACGAAAAACGGTGGCAACATGTACGCGGTTCACACCTGAAGATGAGCTTTGTCACAGCGCGGTTGAGTGAACGCTCTTTGATAAATTACCTCAACATGCGGACTTGTAGCAGTTGACGGAGTTTTTCCACCTGGAAGCAAGAACCTCAACGCAGCAAAAGGTATTTCATTTTCATGAGATGATCGCCCGCAATTTCGACCGATAAAATTCATGACCTAACAGGTATTGTTTGCGAGCTGAGACTAGCTCGGGTTTAGTGGTTGGACTATCTTTCCAAGAGACAGTGGTGCGTAACTGTTATGCAAACATGAGGGGTAGAATCCTTAACAAATAGTGAAAAGGGAAGGTCAGAGAATTAGTGCAAAAATTTACATGCTTAAGAACGACCACACACCTTTTGACAACCCTAAAAGAAACATCTGAAAATAGTGTCCAGTTGAGGCATCATCAGTGGGATCGACTCAGCCTTCATTACAAGAACTCCACCTGAGACAAATGAACATAAGCTAGGCAGTGGTCAGGAAACGATAGCATGACAGCGTTTCTTAGAGTCGGTTGCATGCCACCCTTGACCAGCTACAAATTCTGCCTGATGCTCTTGGACTTGCATCTCACTTGCTGAACATGAATGTCGCTAAATAAGGGAAGCCAGTAGCCGATATCTATACTTAATGGATGAGGCAGTCAGTTCGGGTGAGATTTTCGAGCACGGGCACGACCGAAGATTGGCCTCAGTTCCCTGAAACACGTCCTTGTTCCCCAAAAAACACAAGCTACAGGATACCCTGAGAGGCAGCTGGTGAGCAGTACAAAGCTGCAAAATACATTATTATTATTGCGTTTTGCGCCCAGACTAGACATACCACCGAGGTGCACTTCCGATGAACTGAGGCACTCTACCTGAAATCTGCTATTATGATCAACTCTATATTGGTGTATCCGTAGATCAGAGGTGCCGTTCGTTGGTTCACAAATGGACATGATAAACGAGGAGTAGTATTTCGACCAACACTTCTTATCGAAGTAGAGATTCTCACAACACAGTCGGTTGTTTACACGCATCCAGTCCAGTAATACCGCCAAAGCACCGTGGATAAAGCGCGAACTTACTGACCGAGAGGCCAGTGAGTCAGACTCAACCCCAGCATCTCGACTGCTCTTGTTTGGGCTTGAGCAAGCTGACAGTATCTCAGCTCTCCTGCTTTTTTGGATGCCGAGCCAGCCAGACACGGAGTTATTGCAGATAAGCGAGCGAT
>NW_008751884.1:605260-611962 GCF_000715545.1 Opisthorchis viverrini | reverse complement strand
TATATATATAATCGTGTGATGGGGACCCAGCTAGCGAAATGAGGACCACACCAACACTGGCAGTGGCTGCTAGATTGTCCAGACGGAAAGGGTACTATAAGGTGGACAGCTATACGTGGATCCTGTATTCGAGTTTCAGAGATGTAGCAGGCGTCAATCAACAGAGTACCTAGAGTACATGAAAGAGTAAATTGTTGGCCGATCTTCATTAAAAACAGGTAAACGAGGCCTGAATAGCGGATACGGCGCTATGTGTGAGCGGTGGCGTGCGGTGTGCCCAAGACCCAGATGTCTCACTCACGTGCCCACAGCTCGGATCTACATAAGTGATTGTCAGCTAGTATAGGATGGAAGTTAGATAACAATGAAGAAAGATGGCAAGCGTCAATGCCCCTATGTTTTCACTTACCTAAATCGCTGCATGCTGCGAATGGGGTGACCCGTCTGTCACCAAGCAACGGTCGGTATGATTCGACGGTACTTTTACCTATAAGGTCCTTATTTGTATACGTATATATCGCCAAGGCACCCTAATCTAGACAGGTTGGTTACGGTCTTCAATCAAAATCTTTGGCTCCAATATATGACCGAAAGATATTGGTGTTGTCTGAGATCAGTCACGCAGCCTGAATTTGAAGGAGCGAATTGCCACAGTTATTCCAACCCTAACCAGAAGAAGCTGTTTCTCGGACCTCAGTCCGCTGACCGACTGGACAAGAGAGAACGTGGATGTTGAATGGGCTACCAAGGTTCGCATAACGTCACACCAAGATATGACCCGGTCCGTCACGAAGAGACTGCGTATTACCGTGGTGCAGCCGTTCGTGTACCTTGGTGACCCTTCGGAATGTACTGGGAAGGGGTGTCCGCGCGACACTCGAAGAGTCTTCTACCAAGTTGGCCAGGAGTTAGAGGTCTAAAGAACAGTCTCCTTGTTATCCAGGTTGGGAGCTGAAAATGTGTGGCGACGTGTTCCGAAAAATAACACTGTAGTTGCATTTCCGGCCCAAAACTGCTGCCTTGCGGTCAGGATTTTGAGCTTAAGGAAAGAAAGAAAGCGTTCAGCTGTAGCACCCTTCCGGTGCCTAGCTGCCATGCTACCCGAAGGGAGCACGAGGGCTGAGACACTGCCAGGTTGCCCAAGCCTAGACAGGGGAAGTCGAGTGGCGGAGGTCGGATTCGAACCACGGACCTTCCGGTTAGTAAATTCGCGCTCTAACCACTTGCGCCATCTCGCCCCCTTGAGCTAAAGGGTTTAGTTGAGGAGCATAATCGCCCTCCTATATATAGATGGGCGCCCTGGCAGAATCCCAGCCCACTCACAACCATGACATTTACAGCTAACAACACTCTCATTCCACACCGGCGAGGTACCATCAACCGGGTCGCCCTACTTGCTGTATACAGCGTGCGGGTAGGCAAAAACACCGCACTGCTGACGCCTTCCTTCCTACGCTTTCACTTTTTCCCTCTTTCAACCTACACCCAAATTCGATTAGTCTCTCTGTAGGATTGACCGTTTTACTCACCCTGCATCATACTCAGCTGCAGCTAACGTATGTTTGAGTTCAGTAACAACCCTAAACACTTCGGTGTGTTTTCAAACCCTGTCAAACCTGCCAACTTGGCCTCATTTCACGTTCGTACACTAGAGCAAGCAGAGCTACGGGTGACTCTGGATTTCCTCTGCAGTAATGTATGCTATCTATCAGAAACAAGGATGCAGGACGCGAGTACCGTGACTGGACTCACTGCCGCTCGCGCTCTTCCAAGTTCCGGCTGCGCACCTTTGGTGATACAGAGGCCGCTGCAACTGGATATGCTGGGGTGTGTTGTACTGAGTTTGCCTACGAAAAGTGGTGTCCGACAATGATGCTCACTCCATTCTTATTCAACTTCACCACTGATGAAATAATGAGGCAGAAGCTGCAAAGTCTTCGAAACCCCAATGTTCAAATTGTTGCTGGTGAGAGCCCTGTCGATCTGGAGTACGCAGACGATATTGCCCTTATTTCTGATGACTAAAGCGAAGCATAAGCTCTGTTGAATAGACTGACCAGCACCATACCTTCTTTTGGCATGCGCCTTGCATCTTCGAGGTTTAAAAACATGCTTCAGAACGTACAGTCTCGGGACACATCCCTTACAATTCAAGGGGAATCAGTGGAGGTTGTGGGGCGAGATGGCCCAAGTGGTTAGAGCGCGAATTTACTGACCGGAAGGTCCGTGGTTCGAACCCGACCTCTGCCACTCGACTTCCCCTGTCTAGGCTTGGGCAACCTGGCAGTATCCCAGCCCTCGTGCTTCCTTTGGGTGGCATGGCAGTTAGCCACCGAAAGGGTGCTACAGCTGAACGATTTTTTAAATAGAGGTTGTGGAAAACTTCATCTAACTCGGTAGTTGCGTTGGCTCTGACGGAAATGTGTCTGACGAAAACAGTGGAAGAATCTCAAAGTCTCGAATCACGTTTTTGTCACTTATGGTCTCAAAAAGGCATATCACTGGGTCCTAAGGGTCACGTATACAAGGCTACGGTAAGAGCTGTGTTGTTGTATGGATGCGAGACGTGGCCTCTGCGGACAGATAACGTGAAGCCCCTTCAGATTTTCGACCACCAATACCTCAGAAGCGCTGCTATCTTTGGATGGCGTCAGCAGATTAGTAACGAGTTGACTAGGAAACGGGTATTAGGTTTTGTGGCGGGTACTTCAATCGGTGAAAGCACCCAGCGTTACTGACTACGATGGTTCGGCCATGTAGGACGCATGCCGAAACACCGTCTACCGAGACTGGTGTTGTTCTCCGCGCCTCCTTCAGAATGGCACCAACCGCGAGGTGAACAACATATGACTTGACAGAAGGATGTGAAAGAGATCACGAAAAGTTTGGTTATTGAAAGACTTCCAGCATGGGGTCCCCATGACCCCGCCTGTGCTTAGATAGGGACATTGCAAGAAATGGTGGCTGATCGATGTCAGTGGCATCAGTGTTGAGATGATTATGATGATGGCACGACCCAGTCCCAAACAAGATAACAGGAGAATTCTGAAGTACACATATGTTATCAGTAAACATGAACCATTCCATAAATAAAGGTCCAAAATAGAATGTAGGTGGTCATCTCTCCCCAAACACCACCGTACGTTAGACTGGAGCGCTGTAGCACGTATTTGTTCCACGAAGAGCCCGCCTTTTGTATGAGCAAGAATGACAAGAAAGCATGTGCCAAGAAATAGAATACAAATCCGATGAGACCTGGAAAGCAAACTTTAAGTACCAAACACGTAGTACCTGTGAGCCCCAAAATTCCAGCCGTACAACCCGAAAGAGCGGCGACAGAAGTTCGACAGTAGCTGATCAAATTGAGATTGTGTTGTGTAGCCAAGGGGCTATATGCCATTGAGTCAGAATGAGCTGTTGACATTCTGAAGCGTTATCACCCGCTAAAAGGCAATAATGACGCTTGAGTGAAGTGGTTGACACCATAGACACTACGATAGCATTACCAGAATGTCCTGGAGAATTTCACTGCTGAACAAAGATAGGCACGTGCAAAACAGCCACAAAACATTAAATAAGGGGATACAAAGCAGCAGTGACCGAGTTTCAAGCCCGCGTTTCGTCTTAGTCGGTTATGTTTTCACTCGGAACGGGTCGCCTTATTAGGATGTCTGTAATTGCAGCTGTCCAAGCATGTCGACCGCTGGTAAGGCTTCCAAAGATTTCGACTCAACGTTGGCTCTAGTGGAGGGTTTGCACACCTAGATATCTAACATAGAATTTAACCGTACCTACTCAGTTCTTAAGCTGGTCACTTAGACGACACGTTTTGAAGCAAGAACTGCTGTAGTTGTGTTGGGCGGCGGAATAGTCGAACGATGCTAGACCACTTCATTCGATACACGACCTTTGGGACCCAACCTGAGAATACAGTCGATCCGGGGAATCTAGATTACCTCGAAAATCTAGATGGACACGACCATTTCCCGGAGTCCATCTGCGCATGCTATTCTGTCGGATGTATTAGAGGAAGAAAAAATGAAACCAATATGTCGGTTCTTTTCTGTGGACTCTTGAACTAAACCGGGAAGTGGATAAATAGGAAGTCACCGAAGAGCAACAATAATTCAGCTCAATTTGTCAGCTATGAACCAGGTACCAAGGGTACACTGGCCTCAGCTGTTACGGTTTCGACCACAGGAAAGTGGGACAGGATGGGAGACGAAGATGTCACGTTCAATTAGTTCGCGAACTCGGTAGCTACGAGCGCCGTTGACTGAGCGATTGGGCCATTTCTTCCAACGTTATTAATCATTGGTGAGTCCCGGGGTCGCGGCAGTTGTCGAACTGACTCAGTTTACTGACCACTGCTGATGCACTTCGATGCCAGGTCATACACAGTCCACGTCTCGATCACTTTCACTCAAAAGAGGGCTAGGCAAAAAGAGTTCTCCCAGGCAGACGGTGTCCAGGCATGCAGAGCTGTCACAATGCTGGTCGGGGCGTCTGTGCTGCAATGACCTTACGGGCTACACTGGCTGGAACCCAGTTCCTGAAGGTTCAACCATATCAGGAAGACCAATGGTGAGCAGCAAGACAGGACGATGAGTTCTCGTATTGCCAGACTGTGAAGCGGTCCGGAAGTCGTACTGTCCTCTGCGGTTGTGTGAAGGCAGTAAGGCATTTCCTTCAGACGACCAGCATACGAATATTTATGGAAGCAGCGATGCTGCTTTCCTACGTGAACGGACAAGCTGGGAAACGTCGCCTCCGACCACCCAACTGTTAACCGTGACCGCCGGTGCAACCATCGAAACGGTCGAAATACTTGAAAACCAGAGTCTGGTGCAGTTCATAAGGCATCTGTTATATGCAGTTGCATTAGAGGTGAGGAGGCGAGACGGGTCAGTGGTTAGAGCGCGAATTTACTGACCGGAAGGTGTCATGACTATATAGACCATATATTTGCATAGAACATTAACTCGTAATCCTCATTCTATATTTTCAGCTAATATACTACCGTTATTAGACGACTGAAGTGTACAATACGCCCTTCTATTCTGTCTTCCTTCTAACCTCGTCCGGGAACTACTTGACAACAATTTAATCGTCTAAAAAAGAAATGGATCATATTCTCCGATCCATGGTATTTTTTATCATGAGCCTCACTCATCAAATGACGTGAAACGATGGACTCATTAGTTTCAAAACTCTGCATCTCGACTTTTGTCCAAACTTGGGCAGGCCTTACTCCCTGTGTCCTTGAGCCACGCCGGCCCCCCGCAGTCAAGAGGGTCAGACTAATGAGTCGTTGGATTTGGAAAACCCGAATAACCGCTGTCTCTCTCTTCAGTCAGAGGCTGGGGGCACGGCCCCGTAAAAACCACTACATCCTCCCACCGCCTTGAGGATCAAACTTTTTATTCAGAGTCAACGTGACGTGCTTCATTTAAACCCCCTTCTTCGGCTTGGGAAACCGTAAAGTATCGTTCGCCCCTGGAGCTCTTCAATCACCGGACTTTCCTCACAACCTCTCCCCATCCATGGAATGATGCAGTGGGATCAACTTATCTGCGAGTCTCTAGCGATTGTTCTGTGTCTAAACCAGTAAAATAACCTCGGAAGACATAATCCACTTTACAGCCTTTAGTGTTTATACTCTGTCACATTGGGCATCAGATATCTCTTGCTGGAGCCCTGCTTTCCCTATCTGTCACTGTATGTTGTGTATCTGAAGCACATTTACAAGACCCCACTTCGGTCGTGCACTTCAAGTCGTTTGAAATGACCGCAGATGTTCCACATTCCACTCTTCGGCATCCGGTGACCCTTAAGCAATGGCATGCTATCTACGGCCGCCAGTAAACAGGCGGCTTTGCGCTGTGCGATTATCTGGATCAATGAAGATCAATGCATGTCGATGCGGTAAGCAGGGTTTATTTGTAGTATTAGCATATGCCCCGACAGCGTGCAGGGCTGAGACCAGGAAGGACGGTTTTTATCGCGATCTGTCACGACTGCTTCGGTCAGCAAGAAGGCCCGACCTAAAGCTGTCACCTTCACGTGATGGTCGGACTTGAGTGCTGCAATGGTCCTGCAGGCAACACTGGTAAGAACGTCGTTCCACATGCCAGGAAGGCCAAACGGGAGCAGCGAGACGCCTTACTACGAGTAATCGCGCCAGGAGGCGGTCTGGGAGAAAATTCGTACTGTCCTTTGCGACAGAAATGTGAAGGCAGTAAGGTGTTCCCCCCAGGCGACTAGCATGTCCATATTCACGGAAGCAGCGCTGCTGCCTTCCCCCGAGGAAGGACGGGTTAGAAAAGGTCGACGCCAAAAACCGCATACTCCGATCGCCCAACCGTTGACCGTAATCGCCGGCGCCTTGTTCAATACGGTCGGGATACTTCTAAAACCAAAGAGCCCGGTGCTGCTCAGAAGACACCTGCTGTGCAGAGCCGCATCACCTGTGGCGTAGGCGTGACATCAGTTTCTCTGTCAAGGGTCGGGTTTACAATGCTGCGGTGCGCTCCATATTACTATATGGATCAGAAACCTGGCCGCTGCGCGCCGAGGACGTCAAAAGACTTTCAGTGTTTGACCATCGATGTCTTCGGAGCATTGCCCGAATCTGGTGGGAACACCGGATCAGCAATTCTGAAGTACGTCGAATGGTATTCGGGAGAAATAACTCACCCTCGA
>NW_008751884.1:498004-604932 GCF_000715545.1 Opisthorchis viverrini | reverse complement strand
CCCCCCAATCATCGGTGAACGAAACTGTGGCAGCTACAACCAGTGTACGACGAGTACGCGGTTCTTACAGCTGACAATGATGATGATGATGATGATCCCTGTGCCCTCGGGTTGGGCCGAACCCCTGCAGCCGAGCAAGTTGAGTCATCGGCTCCGGGTAGGGTCCCCGAACACTGCCCACTGCCTTATGGGTCAGACTTTTGAGTCAAGGGCTCAAGGTGAGGTAACTCAACCAAACCCCCTTCCTCGACCTGGGTAACCGGGAAGTATCATTTTCAGCGCAGTTCGGTGTCCATTAATGTCCTTTCCCAACCCCCACTACCACACAAGCTAATGTCACTGGGTCACTTGACTGTCAGTTATCTGACCTAACAGTAAACAGAATAACATCTCTCTAAATCCATCGAAGACAATTTTTTGACTTCCTGAATGACCTGTTGCGTTGAGCAAAAAGCTCGGATATCGTTGTGGTTGTCGGAGATCAGAGTACGTGAGTGGACCGGCTTAGCGCATCTGAGGCTCAGTTAGGTGGTTGACGTGGATTGGACTCAATACGTACGGACAATGGCTTGGGCAGCCTGGCAGTATCCTAGCCCCCGTGCTTCCTTCGGATGGCATGGCAGCTAGGCACCGGAAGGGTGCTACAGATGAACGCTTTTTTCTTTCTTTTTCGAACGCTTGCTCCAGCTGTGTGATGACCGCAATCACTAACTTCTATAATGACCGAATTAGTGTGGCCACATTATGTACTCCAACGGCGTGCCAGCTGCACACTTGAATTGACCGCACTTTCATCAGTTACCGATGGCGCGGGTCAATAACTGACTGTCGCTCGTTTTGAGACACATTAGTGGGTTTCGACAAAAAGGTCGTCCAGAGTCACTTCTCTTGTCTTCCAGAGTCATAGACAAATCGGGCAAATCGCTTAGCAAATGGGCACCCCCTAGTGAAAGTGAGCATACGAGCCTACCGTGAAGTCTCGTAAGCACAGAAAGCCAAGGAAATGGAAGAGACCCAGGAAGCCGGGAATGTCCGAAGATCATTTAGGTTGCACGGTGCGACCGGCCCCCGGAAACTACTTGTGAGCGAAACCATCAAGAATCGGAAAGGAGTGACCATCTTGAATAAAGAACGCTTCGACTGCTGGGCCGAATACCTCGAACAACAGTTATCGGAGCCACCAGCTATCACTTATCTAGAGCCCAAAACTGATGCAGAACCCTGAACAATGAACGTGGAACCCCCTAGGGCCTCCGAGGCTTATAACTGCATATGCTTCCTCAAGCGCAATCGATTTCCTGGTCCAGATAGCTTACCACTCGAATTGTTGAAAGGTGGGACAGAAGTCCTCAGTCAGCGCTTGTCTGATCTGTTTTCCTGTATTTAGGAAGAGGAGAATGTCCCAGACAACTCGGGAAACTCAGTGATAATACCCGTTTTCAAAAATGTCTCGAAGTGAGTGTGGTAACCACAGAGGGGATCAGCTTGACTCTAGTCGCACCGGGTTGCCTTGACCAAATCTTCACACTCCGTCAGATGCTAGAAACAACGTCATACGTACAGAAGATCCAAAAGTTTATTATTCCTGGATTCCCAAGGCGCATTCAACTCCGTTGATCGCTCCCTTTTTGACACGGTTGTCCATCAAGGAATGTCCAGGAAATTTGTGAATATAATACGTTATTTGCGTTCGCAAATTTCTGGGCATGTGAGTGTGCTCAGAGTTTTCCAAAAGCTACCGTACGAAATGTGGTGTCCGTCAGATATACCAACTCTCTCTATTCCTATGTAATTTCGTGGTCGATAAGATAATGGGACAACTGGTGGAAGGTCTTCAAGACCGCGGTGTTTAAGTAGTCTTGGACGAAAACCTTGTCGAATTGGAATATGCATAAGACATCGGTCTAGTCTTCGAAGAGAAGACGGCGCAGGTGTTTTGGAATGAGCTTACTAAAGTCCTTTGGTACGCACTTTGCACCCACAAAGTTTAAGGTCATGCTCCTGGACATACAGTCACTGAACACGTTACTTACAACCCGAGGAGAGGCCTTCGGATCTGATTGTAGAGTGACAGATGAGCTCAAAGCATGAATCTGCAAACCTCGGGGTGTTTGCTAGTTAGATACATCTGTGGCGTCAAGGCGGTATATTTATGAATCTCCTGTGACGTGTATCCAGCTACAGTACCGGCAATTTTGTTTTATGGCTAAGACTTGGCCTGTTCAAGCAGCGGATCTGAGACGTCTTCATGTGTTCGACAACCGATAGTATCGACGAATCCGTAAAGCCATTAGAAAGCAAGTTTTCGGTTGTGCGACTGGAACTTCTATTGAAGAATGTGTCCAGTACCAGAAGCTGAGTTGCTTAGGCCATGTAATGTGCATACGGAACCATCATTTGCCGAAGAGAGTGCTGTTTTCCGTGCCCAATTCAGAGGTAAACAACTCTTGGCCTGGCAGAGGGATGTGATAAAGATCACGAAACGTTTGGGTGTTGTCAGTGCGACTCGCCTTCCAGGATGGGGAATGCGTGATCTCACTTAACCTGGTTGGAGACGCTGCTGTCAATGGCGCTCCTGTTATCCGTTTCCACCCAGATCGCCTGAATGAGTCTCTGGAGGTGTGGGTACCTCAGAAGGACTATAGTAATCCAGCATTAGATACATTCCCTGTCCATCCCTATTCTTTCCCTCACAAAAAGGCCTTCGAATGAGTCATGGTTGTACGGCAGTGTAGCATCAGTGTTGAAACCTGATATCGTACTGTCGATGATGACACCCAGACCTATATATACAAGCCATCTGACCCGACTAAATGAACACTGGAGATGTTCAAGGTCAGGTGCTGCGAGGAAATGCCATACCAACAACCTGCGACTAAGATAGCACACACAGATTCCTCAAACACTACATTACCGAGTTTGAAGAGAACGCCGGTGGAGCGCGAAGGCCCAGGAGATGGGGAAGGCTATCACTAAGGGGAACAGCCGCGCTGATTAGATCAATCGATCAAAATGTAATGACGGTATTTTGCTCAGCTTCGCTCTCGACTTGAGCTAGTGTTCCCGTCAAAACAACCACCAAATGTGTACAAGATGTTTTGACGCCCAAAACCGAGTCAACACCACTTGTACAGTGCATCACATATACAGTGTAAGCTGTTAAAACCTGGAAATCGACTCCTTTTGGATGCGATATTGGTAGCTGGCATTCGGCCAATACTGTGTCATGATTGACTGATGGGTCCCAGCTTTCGACCAATCAGAAGTCGGCCTGATGCCGCACCAGCAAGCTTCTATACTCTTGGCCAGTCCTTTGCGGGATAGGCTTTTCGGCCGTGGCATCGCCTAAACCGCAATTAGTAAAGCGGGGTCCGTGTGGAAGTCTGCCTAACGCAAGAGAGAACGTGCTAGTGAAACGTTTTGCCAGAAAGACTGGAAGGCAATTCGTTCACAATGTCCTCGACTTGAGTGATGGGCTAAGCACTTCATACAGTTCAACCGCTCTCCTTCAACACAACTAAGTGAAGAGCCCAGCGGTAATAATAGCGAGGAATGGGGACAGCATCGACGAGTTCTAAAGAACACTGGAGACAGTAGAAAAGCGGGGATACATTTATTCATTAGCGGTTGTTAGTCACTGACCGGTCGTCAGCAGGATGGGTGGCTTTCTTTCGTAAACGACTCGACGAGACAAAGTGCGCTGGGAGAGGCCCCATCCCATGTATAAAAATTATGCGAACACGTTCGGCCAAAATAATAAAGGAAAACAGCGTTCTGCTGTAACACTTCCGGTGCCAAGCTGCCATGCCACTCATAGGAAGCAGGGGGCCGATGTACTACCCAGATGCCCAAACCTAAATAGGAGCGTTCGAGAAGTCGCGATCAGGCTCAAATCAACTCTTAAGGTGCACTGAATGCCGATGCTTTATACGAGCTGTCAAAGATAGATTACGGAAGACGGGCCAATGATGGACACACACGGACGAAAAGGAATTACGGCCTAACCCAATGCTGGCGGGTGGTCAATAGGAAAAATAATGCAGTTGGGCTCGAACGGCTTGAATTTCACTTCGTTAGGCAATCTCCATTCCGCCAGTTTAGTCATATCGGTTTTAAGGCCGATGTTATAGACAGGACGACCTTGGGGTGTCTAGCTGCTGCCCATTACACAAGGAAATGAAAACAAAGGCGGTGTCATCTACGAACGCATGGAGAAGTCTAGAAGTATACCATTTGCATGAAAGAACAGGTCGAGGGAATTTTTGTTGTGAAATACCTGGGGTGATATCCATCAGAATGTGTAGAGCCCAAGGTCCGTGCGTAACACCACTGGACTCGTCGATCAGTCCAGGCGATGTTGCCACACCCGCCAGATTACAGGCAAGTAACCACATTTGCTGGATTTGGTTACCACCAACAGGATACATTTGTCGATCATCTATTAACAAGATTCCATCGAGACATGGTTACCAGTGTGTGCTTATCTTTGGTTGCGGCTGCTACTGGGCAAAAAACCGGGGACCTCAAACTTGGATTCGACGCTTCTGCTGTGCAAACTTTCCCGAAATGCGTAGCTCCCCTGATCGAATTCGACTACCCCCAAGTTCAGCGTAGGAGTCATATCTGACCAATGTCCAGAAAATGCACGAGGTTGACGCGGTGTTCGTCTCAAAGAAAACAGTACATAAACGAACGAATCAAATGCTGCCTAAATGGAATTGACGGATGCTGCAAACAAGGTCCCAAATATTATTCGAAAGATATCTAAAGCAGTCACAGAATTTGAGCTGGCATCTATTGGAATGCGAAGCTACTGTAAAGCAGGAACACGCCAGCGGAACCTAACAAGCGTACCACGAGACCAGGTCTCATCCATTAACGCGTCATCTTGTGACATGAACTCCGCAAGAAGGGCTATACTCACCTATATTCTACTCAAATGACATTCACCGTTATATGGATGACAGGCGCACTTCCCGCTTTACGCGCATGGGCTTCCAGATACTCCGTATGGCCTACGTCAGACCGTTTCTTGAACAAGTCAACCAATTTTCTACCCAGAAAACAGCCCTCATTGAACGTATCTAACGAGCTGCTACGGAAATCAGGGCCGGCCGAAAATCCGTAGATTGCAAAACGCGCCTTGGTGATTTACCCATTACACCTGGAGTATGCCCGCACCCGAGGACGTCCAATACTTGTTTATGCGCTGTTTGACCAACAGTTTTCAGCGTTATCCCATATGAAACACGGAGGGGACGATTTTCAGTATGCGATTGCGTAACTTTGTTAGTCAACGATTTTCCTCATTTTGTGTCGGTGTGTGGAATTAACTTCCCTCGACTGTTTTTCAGGTTGCACCAAGTATGTAGTTCGAAGCCCTATTAAACGTTTTTTGTTCGTCCTCTAGCCGGCAAACTTGCTGCCCCGCGCTAGGAACTTGAAGTTTAGTGCTACAACTTTTTCCGCTTTTGACTTTCAGGTGGGTAGCAGCCGATGAAAGGCAAGGACAAACCAGACTCAGGAAGCAGGTGCAAAATCCTCAATCCTGTGTATCAATATGAGAACCCGCGGTTCTGTGTCTCAACACATTTAAATTTGACTACAGGGTTTTACACACCTCAGTAACCTACCCGAAGTCACTGCTTTACAACGGCCGAAGAAGACACAACACATTGATTCACACTTTATGAACCGGATAGACTGAGGGATGAGTCATCCATACAATGCACATAAAGTTGACTTTCGATTGTCAGTAATCGCTTTCGTCTTTACAGCAGTCACATAAAATCATTTCTAGTGCTACGGCAGGGTGAAAACACAGAATGTCCACAGTTACACAGGAGCAATTCCACACGCGTACACAAAATACAACGCTATGAATTATAATTCATTAGAATTCAACAGAATGTACTCCAAAAAGCTTAGTAAGTATGGAGAACGAACGTAAAATACGACAACCCCTAAGGTGGGCTTCGGTTGAAAGCCACATTGGAATTCTGTTGTTTTTGGTGATGATTGCCTGCTGGGTGAGTTGATATGTATTGATTACCTGACGGACACGAGTGCTAATTCACGTAAGGTTTACAGCATCTAACTGCTTGATGCCACTCACAAGCTGGGAATACACATTATTATATGTTGGACCGCAGGCCAGCTAAAGCCGTTATTCAAAAAATAATTTCGTAAGCTGCTTTTTGATGTGGATATAAGGATATGACAGTATGATGTAGTAGTGTTGACAGAACAATAAAATGGATTGTTATGAACGCAAGTTCAAGCATTCGTTCTTTTATTGATCCAGGCCTTCAACGCTGGCAACCACTTAGGCCGCGAAACGTAACAAACTTTTCAAACATCATCACTCAACAGCAGGCGTTTGGATAATTTGGCCTAATCTGCATATACTTCCAGGCGATTCTCACAGGAAAGAAGAGGAAGTAAGGATGTGGGAGAGGGAATGATCAGCGACCAACGTTTTACGCGCGGCGCGTGTTAAACCACTCAGTACGGTTTTCGGTTTTAGATCGTCCATGTCCACTTGGCGCGCGTCCGTTCTAGGGTGTAGAACGTTTTCAGAACATTCAACCCTTGAGAAATAGAGATATGAAAGAGGTATCGGAGGGTGATTATTCTCCCATGGATAATAAAAATATTGCATGCATCTCCGCGTCCCTGCCCATTGATATCAGTCAATCACTTTGTTTCAATCCGTTACTCTATTGTTGATAGGACATTGCGTTTGGCGCTCTCTCCGGTGAATGGCGCTCAGTACTTCAACAATGTAACTGTTTTCTTGTTAGCTACGACGCTTTCAGAAGTGCCACTTCATAGTGTAGAATGTCCATGTATAATGCGTACGTAAATGTATTACGCAGATTATTTACCTTGGTTATTTGTACATGTGAGCAAATCTTCAAAATGAATAACCTTCACCGACTGTGAACCTGTTGCCTAACGAGAGAGAAAATTTTAAATTAAAGGAAAAGGTGAATGACATGCAGGCGGCAGAATCTTCAAATGGTTATACCGCTGGATTAACTCCCTGAACATTCTGGAATCTACATGGTCTTGTGGATGCAAAAATATGCTACTGCAACTCAAAATTCGGCATATGCCAGGAAGACCATGATGGTGATCAACTAACCACATAATACCCACGCCGAACGTAGCGGACAGCTGAGCTTACCTAGCTAAAGCGCGCGACTAACATGCGGCTAGGGGCAAACGACCCCTGGTCAGCTGACCGGGGCGCACCCATCTATCTCTACCATGGAGGAGGTTGAAATTAGACTACATAAAAAGCTGATTTTTGTTGATCATTTTGATGACCACATGTGCCCCGCCGAGTAGCGCACGACCGTCTTCTTGCGAAGTGTTCATTGGACTGTTGGCGTACTGAAACGGGTAGAAGACAAAACTTAGGTTAACCAAATACCACCACGGGGTAGACGGCTGACAAACTGGGAGGAGTAATTACCCTAAAATAGACGCAACTAAGCGGCCATAATGTCGCAGAGGCCTGTTTACTCAGCACCACCTTTATTGGTTATTTCGCATGTCTAGCTGCTCTATCCCTCAAGAAATACGAGACTTACGTGACATACGTGGGGTCAAATCATCTTCTCTGTCATCTAGCTGGCGCTCTAGAGCCTCAGTCGTGAATGTCAGGCATTTAATCACGGCTGTCGATTAATTCTTTTTTAGACACAGGATTCCGGGACACGCTGCACTGGGATTCTGTGCTTAGGTCTAGGTCAACTTCACTAAATGCTCTCTCTGCGGACCGGGTAGCAAGCACACCTTTGCGTTTGCTGAATGTTCCGGGGGGCAAGACCTAAGAGTAACTTAACCTTATGTGGACTAACCTTTGGGAGAAGCCTGAAAGGCATCAATGCACAGCGAACAAGGTTCAGCATCACAACAGCTGGCGTTACACGACACGTTTGGGAACAAGTGTAAGGGGTGCACATTTTCCCGGTAGATTGTATTCCGACAGCCGTCGTTGGCGGATTGGTAAGCAAGCTACGAAAAAAATTACGAAGAATAGTTCTAACTGCTTGGAACCGACTGATCTACAAATACAGAGAACAGACTTATGAAGGGGAGACACATCGCCTGGGGTAAAGTACATGTAAATTTTCCAGCAAAAATGTCAACCATCTAGGAGCACATTGTGTGCGCACCAAACGGTAACTTAGTTAACGTGGCTTGACCTCACCCTGATTGTTCTAACACTATGATAATATAGATTTAATGGTCGGGGCGTGAAGTGCCTCAAAGCGAGAGAACGCGCTTTGAAAACGATTGAAAACCAAGTTCAGAACGTAGCAGATAACCACCAGGATTTAGCGTCTATCACACTGATTCGAAGTATGCACTTCAAGTTCTCGCATGTGCCAATCGGCGTGCCGGGACGCCTTTTGGATGGCGTACTCCAGTGTGTCGGATTGGTTCACCCGGTCGTTAAGGTGGCCTTTCGAGTTCTCCAAACGGTTGTTGGTCATATTATCAAAGTGGAACATGCCGGACTGTTCGTGTTCGGTCCATTTTGGGTGATGTAGAACCAACGGGCAGTAAGAGACAGATCATGTGTTCGTGCGGCGCAGAAGCTGAAAATCTTGCCGGAATATGTGTGATTGTATTGCGATAACAAAAATTTACTGTACAACGTTGTCCGGGCGAGCCATGGAGTGGAATGTGTGCGGGTTGTCAGCAGTGTGTTTATGACCAAAAATATATGGATATTAAATTATACATACGTGCTTTCCGACGGCTTTTCTGATATGAAGGTAGGAGGGTATTAAGTCACAGCCGAACACGAATCTTGCCGCCCGCACTTGCGCCGCAAACTTGTCCATAACGAAAGTTTTAACGGGATATTGAAACCCCATCACTTCATTGAATAAGTCGCACAGGAGCGAACTGTTCGCTCCCCCCGGACGCATACATAACTGGACTCCTGATATCCATGCCGTCCGTTATCGGTAATATTAGGTGCTTTAAAAAACCTACCCAAAACGATTGGTTGCGTGCGTCCTGTCTACATACACCACGTTCGGAAAGTGTCGGAACGGCGCTATCTGCTGCCATCAGGAGAAGCATTCATGGCTCTAGTTGTCTTCCTATGACTGTCACACAAGCACGCGTCCGGTCGTCCGAAGTTTTGACAAGACGGAAGGAATTTTTTCATCTGTCGCAATACAACCCAACTATGCGGCACCTACTTACACGTCCAGTGGTAGCTGTGCATATTCCGGGTGGTAAGGATCTTGACGAATCCACGGGCCACAAACTGCCACACCACGCGTGATGGAATTCCATATTTCAGAAGGGCCCTGCATGTGCCCAACCCGTCTTCGCTTAGCCGTCGATTAACCGGAAGCCGATCACACAATCTATGGTTGTGTTCAGGGAAATATGAGGTGACTGCGAGGTTGTTCCTTTGCTACCTTAGACAAAACCGCACTGAACAGTTGTTGTTTCGCATACATTTTTATTAGTCAACAGCTCAGCTCACTATCTTCTTCGGACTACTCAACTTTACGTTGGCCTCGGAGGTCTGCTGCTGCGTTCGTAACGCAAAACAGCGTTGTCATTTCGGCCGCTGGATGAGCGCGCAGATACCACATGTTTATGCCCCATGTATTTATTTAAGGCTCTCTCAAGTGCCACGAGGGATGGAGATGACAAAGACCCAAATTTCTCAACAAACGCATGTGAAGCCGATTCCGAATCCATAGCACAGCAAGTTCAAAGTCAAATGTGCGCTAAAAACTTCAAAAATTTCCCAATAATGGTCCAAGCGCCTATGCAACAAAATGCACCATTTTTGTCTGAAGAGTTTTATTTCGCTCGTTAAGGTGCTGCATTGTGCTTCCAAGGCACGACAGGGAAAGGAGAACACGAATAGTTAGTAAACCGACCGCGTTTGAGTTTCTTCGTATAAGCTGCTTCCGTCTCTGGTAACCAACTTGCTATACTTAATTCCATTCTATCCTGATGAAGAACAGTACGGGCACTTTAAGGAATGGAGTCCACGACATTAGGTTTTTTTTACCGGAGGCTGAATCTCCTGAGCCTAGTGAGCCAACTAAGCAGTTCTGACCTTGTGATGTTTCCATTGGCGATGTAAGAAACGGATTCAATTCGCTCAAATCATCATCACCCACGAGTCAGTATGGTCCAAACGACTGCTTGCATGAGATTCAACGTGCGGTTGTTGAAATACGGGTGCTTATGCGCTCAAGACGAGTATACTTGACCTAGGTCAATGAAAACACTTTTTGATGGGATTTACTTACGAAATAGTCTTCGGTCATAAATTTAAAGTATCATGAGGCTTCCGACGGTCATCTCCCTGGGCACCTGAGCAAACGTGTAGAAGATCCCCGTAATGTTCATCCGTCCAGTGCTGGTGTACGGAGCACTGATGCAGTATTTTCTAGGGGAAAGAATTCACAACTACAGCTGTTGTAGTTGTCTACAGAGGTTACAAACAAAGATGGCACCATGTAGTAGGGAGCTCACTTCATTTGGCCACTTTGTTTGGCTGGACTTGCTTATCCTTGAATAGCGCATGGACAATTTTCCTTTATCGCGTCGCAGTAGCTTTGGAGAGAAACCTCCGGTTGTTGGATCATTAAAAATGGCTAAGTACAAGATTGAAAAGCGCCGGTTGCATCAATTTTCTAATGTTTTCTGTATGCTCTCCAGGGCGATAAACCTTTGGAGCCCTTTGAGACTGTGGGCATGGGATCCACAGCTGTGGTTCTCAAACGTCTGATGAACATCCGTGAGATATGTCCTCGAACTGGAGGTGTCATCCGGAAGCGCATGGGTCTAATTAGAACAGTTCCAACAACTAGCTGCTGAGATGTTAATTCAGAATGAAGGTAATATTGACAATGAAGTCTTTTGCTCTCAAAACTCTTAGTCTAAATATGAATGGGAACTTTCCAGCGGAGACGAGAGGAACAGGCATTCGTCTCTGACGTTCAAATAATCGACAGACAATGGTCTAAGTTATGAGATTGCTGGCTGTAAAACATGGCATCCCTACAATATAAACCAGAACTAGGCTGCGCATACGCTGAAGAAACCGGCATGCACGGTTCTGAAGCAGCACATTTCTGTATTCGCCAAGCCGTCTGTTGTTATCATCGGCACACTTCTTACTGAGAAAGGCCTGAGTCCACAAATGTTTTCGAAGAAAAAAAAACATGAAACTGTCCAGGAAGACGCTGTTATCAGCATCAGAAATTGGGGGAACAGTCCACTTTTAAAACCCCATAAATATTCCGACTGTCTAAATTATCGTCTTATTCAAAGTCACCAGATCTGTCCCAGCTGATCAGTTGCGGATTATGCAGCGGTACTTTGCTCAATGAAACTCTTGCTGCCGATGGACCAATCGATCAAATACTTTAAATAGTGGTGCGGTACAAGTGTTGTCCACATGAAATCTCTCAATAATCATGAGTGAGGTCGAGTGTATCACGACATCTTACCATCGAAGCTGACTACGGACGACTTCCACGACTTATTTCTCTAGTGTCTTAGCTGTTACTCACAAGATCGAAACATCACGGCTGAGGTCTCTGGTACTTTGTTGCTTTCTTCACCCAACTTACAGAGTGGCAAGAGTTTGGTGCTTGGGCCACTTATCTACCTTGCCAGCTCAGTCGCTTTACGTGCTAGCTGTTTTTCTATGATCCAGAGGTTGGAAGAACAGCCAACAAACTATTCACAGACCTAGGCGGACTTTTACACGTTCAGCAGCCAATCATTTACCCTCAATTAGTGAAAAGTAGTATAAAATAATATCCATTTAGTGTTCCGGGCCCGTGAGACAATCTTTTCAGCTCACAAGCACTTCCGCATACACATCGCCATAGAAGCTTGGGAGTGATAGTACAGTGAGACTTACGCGACACTTTTCAGTATCAAAACGCAAGGCTCATACGGCATACTCTAGAAAGAATCCAAAGACTGCTATTGTTGCAGTTTGCCTGACTTACCTCAGTTTGCAAGTTAAACCAACAGCTTTGGCATACGGCTTAGGGCTCGAACATTATCAGAATTTAAAACCCATACAACGCCGCTCAAAAACAGTCTTATGAGCTTGAAATGTCCTATAAAGGGGCTCCCAGGTGTACTTAGGAGCCTATGAGAGGTGGTCTGGTGAGTTCATGATTACCTACCAGTTTCTCACGACTCATTACCACTAGGTTTACCGACTGATCTAGCCGGAGATACCATATCCTGAGGCCGTGAATTGAGTAACTTTTTCTGGTGTGGTCTTTATATTAACGTTGCCATTTTCACTGCTTTTGTTCGTGTTGCAAGTGAAACCTTCCATTCAAAGGTCAACTTCAATAGTGATAACGGATACAGAACACGTCCAACCGTAACCTGCCACATCCTGCATGGCACCAAATGTTTGAGTTGTTATCGCGGACAATGCTATGTGTGCTATGGTGCATTTAGTGGGGAGGCAGGTCGGCAGGCAAGCAGAATTAGAGGGCAGATGTTATAGATTTTACTGCCTCCATTAGATTTTGTGTTGCAATTTGAATCAAAGCATAGCCTGTTTGGCCCGAAGCAAATTGGAGAGGCAGCAAGCACTTCAGCTCTCTGCATAGTTTTTGAAAAGAACTGACGCAACAATCACTTCAACCTTGTCTTTAAGGTATCTTCTATCTATGCAACTAGTCGGCTGTTCCCGTCATCAGTCACCCAGACCAAGAAGTCATAATTGGAGAGAAAGTATTGGCTTTGAGTTCTAGGCAATCTATGTATATGTCCTGGTGGGGGTATTACCGTTTAAGCTAGAAAATCTGCAGAATTTCTCTTCTGTATAATAACTAGTGATACAGCCGGCCTAATGTAAATCAGTGAATTAGCGCC
Organism: Opisthorchis viverrini; assembly: GCF_000715545.1. Taxonomy (NCBI): domain Eukaryota; kingdom Metazoa; phylum Platyhelminthes; class Trematoda; order Opisthorchiida; family Opisthorchiidae; genus Opisthorchis; species Opisthorchis viverrini. Next base: position 592,023 of record NW_008751884.1, on the reverse strand, counting down.
AATAAACCTGAGCGAACATGCTTTTTAAGATGCTGGTTCTTTGTAAAGTGACAAAGTCCAAAAAGAGTTAAGATTACGTTGTTGCAAACGTCTTGGTAAATTTGCCGTTTTCGTCCCAGATGGAGAGATGATAATTGACTATTAATCACCATAAATTGCACGTCTGACATAAAAAACGTTTTAGCGACTTCGGTTGTCGTTCAAGAGAGTGAATGCAGATCAGCCCAAGAAGTTTGGTGGCAGAAGCTGTCTATATGGTACAGTCAAGATACAAACTGCGCTTACATACCAAAGCAAGCTCAAGATCTTCCAGTTCCTGCCACGTTTCAAACAATACATACGGTATACCGAAAGAGTATTTTAAAGCACTTACTTGCCTGTGAGGGGAAACCGGTCATTGAAATTCAGAGTGTTTGTGTAAAGAAAACGATTTACTCAAGTAAGTGCGGTTGGTTAAATAATTTTACTCATATGACCCTCAGGCCTTGAACGAATATCGCCTAACTACAGACGTGGAAGAAGTCTTAGCAAGGCGTTTGGTATATCATGGTGAAGACGTGCCTTTACGTCATTACCCTTACTCAGGTCCTGGATATCTTAAGAGTAGCCCAGGAAAATCCTCTGTCAGGTGCGACTCCAAGCATGATTCGAAATGATCACCCTATAGTTGGCATTGCCACTAGACTTCCAACATAAGTCACGTGCATGTGCTTCCTTAACAATACTAATCATTTCTTTGGTAGAGAGCGCAAATGCATGTCATAAATCCCAAGTTGTGCTCAAAAAATATACAGATATACACATTGATATTTTGTGGCCTCTAGCCATATACAGGTCGTCCATATTTGTGTAACGCTTATTGATATCTAGTGCGTGTTTTTACTTTGAACCTCTGGAGACAATATTCTGATGTATTTTTGCGAAAATTGGAAATGGTCAGCTGATAATGCCTTTTTTGCTGCTTGCTTTGTGTTGTAGGCGTGCGTTTTCCTTATTCAGCAAAGAGGATGATATACTACCCATTAGCTATAAACACGGATGAACTGTTTTCACGTAACAAATTTGACAAACGAAAGCCACACCAAAGAACCACTAAGTGTTTCGTTTTTCACTTTACACATAGAGCTATTAGTGAAAGCTTGAAATAGTTTTTTTGTATTTTGGGGCCCAGAAAATGTTGGTTGACGTTATTTCTACACACAGCACGTCTCGACGCCTCAGTTTCAATAAGGGTCAAGTAAGGCAACTACGTAATTAGACCTTGGTTCGTTTCGGCCGTTTTACTGAAAGTGATAATTAAAAATCGCATGAAAAGTTGTGAATTTCTTAGCCGACTTATCGATGTTTCCCGAAGTCAATGCAACTATGACGCAGACGGAACAGATGAAAAAAGTGGCATTTATATTTATCAAGTAACCATGGCGAAGAACAAAAGCAACTAATATTGTTGGGCACCACCGATCAAGAACCTTAAATAAACAATACATAAGCACTTACGTTCTCCAACGCAAAGGAACTATTTAACTATTGTGGTACCAGTTTTTGCACTTGAATAGCCTGAAACAGGACGGAACCAAACGATATGTTAAGACAGATCAGAGCCCAAGCGAAGCAATCAACTCCTGGCCTTGTGTTTTGTAGCCGGAATTTAAATATTTCTCAATTCCTTCCAACCAACTCTTTAGGAGCTAACATGGGACCTCGAATTCTACCGACGACAGCTTTTGACATGACAGTGGGCAGATGAGACAACTATAACACACAAAATTATCTTTCTTGCTCACAAGAGACGAACTACGAAATCTTTTAGACATCCTTCATGAGTAAAATTAAATTCAAACCGAAGAACTTTAGTTTTTAGTCTTATTTTGTGGCATTTGGGATAGGCCCGGGAAGCATTATATGGGCATCCATGACAAGGAAGTGTCATTTAAGCCAAATCGAATAAACTTAGAAGCTCAGAAGAAGCATCTTTTGCACTCATATCTCTCCAACCCATTTGTTAGCGAGTTCCTGCGTATTACAAGTAAAAAATGATCTTGTTTTATGAGGTAGTCATAATTCAACGATTCACTTTGACAAAGTTGGGCTCGAACGCACTATAGGTGAACTTGAACAACATTTCGTTCACAGAAGAGTGCCTTCTACTTAAGTTAATATTTTGTTGTCCTGCATTAGTGAGACGCATATAAATCTGGACGTCAGGTAATACGGGCGTTAAGTGTGTTCAAAACCGGCTTCATTTTTATCACCACAAATTACATGTATAATAAAAGTAGGCCGTTGGAATTTTCCCTCTCGTTCTCACTTTGAAACTCGCATGGGATTTTTTTGGTTTAAATTTACCGAACCGGAGGTAGGGCTTACAGTCATCAACTTCAGATATTTAAGCGTTGGAAGCAATATTTGATAAACTTCAGACATTTTGTTTAGGACTCAGTGGTGTTATAACTTTACGGATAGTGTAACTGCAGCTGGTACGGCTTAAAAGTTTTGAAGCAAAATCTGTGGACACCTATTTGACAACGCAAGAAGCTGAACGGCCTTCTGATGCCAGATTAGTAAGTACTGACCTCAGTGATGAAATTTTGTGAGCATGTTTTGCGTTGAATAATACGGTAAAATTTGGGGGTTACAGCTATTCAAATTTTGTGCTCATTTTATTTGATCCTAAATTTCACTAGAAGAATTTCGGTCTGCTGTATCCTTTTCTATCTGTGATCTCCCAGAATCACATCAAACCGTCCTAAAGTTACTTCAAAGCGTTTCATGGAGTAGTTTTATCTCTTATTAGATATATATTTTAGGTTTTTCTGCAGTAGCGTTACTGTGTCTCGATGCAAGGTTAAGAAGGTACAAAGGGACGAAAGCTTCTTGAATACTTGCAACACTTTGCGCCTCTTTTAAAATTGAGCTTCCCACTCCGTTCCTGAGTCAATTAATGGATACGTTGCATAATAGTTTACACATATATTATTTTACACATATATATTATTCGAAATGCTATGCACAAGTTACTCTACCCGTTAACTTTAGTTTGAATGATGACTTTTGTAGCTGGGCTAAAAGTAGACACATGCTCTAAACAGCACTTGAATGCGATCATACAGCTTTGCTTGGTTAAAATATTTTAGCATAGCTGCTTAATTGCTCCCCCAATTCAATGGTTCTCGGAGAGGTCTACTTGATTTGGTAGCCAACTCACTTTAGAACTTCAATCGGGAGCACACGCACTCAAACATTTCACTGAAATTGTCTCAAAACCCGAAAGAAAAGCAAAATTTTCTGGGTTTACCTTTATTCATTCAAAGTGATCCAAGTATGTGTGGTATTTATACAGGTAAAATGTCTTAAATGCACATCCATATTCCTTTCCAGAAAGCCATCGTAAGTGGTCCTTCTCGGACAAAGCCCGCTTTCAACAGCTTACCATAAAGTGCATTGCATTCACCATTTACGTAACATCACAGGTGACTGTCTCGTTAGCCGGTCATACTTTTCAAAACAGAGATGGTCTGAAGCAAGTAACCAAGATAAATGTCAAGCGGCAGCATTTGAACTTCGACATGGCTACAGTGACAATTCCAACACTTGAGTAGATCGTTTCGGTAAAATTAAAAAAATGATGCATAATGTCAGCGCTATCCCCCGGGAAGCTGTTTGTCTTTTATGTACTTCTGATGGTGATTGCCCTAGCAATCCCGGCCCATCTTTCGAAAACAACCATCACCCACACTAATGAAACATTACTAGAAAGTCGTCATTCGTTAATATAATCATCACTGTCAGCTGTAATAGGCGCGTACCTGTCGTACGGTGGTTGTAGCTGCCCTCAATGGAGCTAATGAATCCTAGCTATTGCCTTCAATGCACAGCTTTGACAAAAATTCGGAATTGCGGTTACGCATTTCATCAAAGCTGCGGATTACATCTCCCTACAACCCTCAAAATTATCTCTGTAAATGACGCGCATGGTTAGGAAACATTTATCCACAGATTGACGATATCTTTGATCTGGTGGGTATCCGTGAGATTTAAGATTACGAAAAACTAGTCCTGAACTGAACGATGTTGGAAGCCACAGTATTGAAGCGTGCTGGGGAGTCGTAGGATCGGACACTGTGTGCGTTATACTGGCAGGGTTTTTCACTTACTTCCAAAGCACAATATCTCGCAGGTGTGAGGGAGAATCTGCTTCTTTTTGTTTCATCACCATAGTTGATGAAAGCTTAAATGGACGTTTGTGTTTGAATGGTTTATTCCAAACAGCAGATGTGTGAATACGATCAAGGCGGATTTTGGATCCACACATAAGTGTCTGAAATGCTTGTTCCGTCAACCAAGCGAAAAAAGTAAAACAAAGAAGGATGGTGACAAATAGAAAACAGTGCATCACTTGGCTTTACGCCACCGAACAATTCAAGTTCGGCGGTATAAACAAGAACTCAAGCGATCTAACTGAAACAAAGGAACCGTGTGTGATCTAAAGGTGACAGTCTAATTAGCCATATGTTATAAGCATAGCATACCATTCTGTTCATTTAAGGGTGTCTGGTGAAGTGTTGTGCTATTTTCCCGGCCTTAAATTCGATGAAATTTCAAAAGTTGAATTTGGATTATTTGTAAAAAGAAGGCACCGTATTTGTGGTCGACAACAGTTCTAAATGGCCTAGATATATTGCTTAATTCTGAACACACTTACACGTGGTAGGTAACGTGTTGGTACAAGTGATTATGCCCTTTGTGAGTTGGATGTCTCTCTTTTCCCACTCAAGAGCTTTAAATTAAAGCCAGTTATATTAACGTTAGGAGGTCAAGTTTTGCAATTAAACGTCTGTTAGAAATGTGACGCCGGTACTCATAGAGTTGCTTGGCATTTGGTTTTGTAACGTCCGTCACGGCAGCGACCAACGTAACTCAGGAAAACCAAAAACCGTTGAATCGTTTTAAAAAATCTTGAACGCCTCAGCTTGGAATTCGTTAGTCCTCACAATCATCGTCATTATCAACACTGACAACACCAAACATCAATGCTTTTCTGCCATAACACCATGTCAATTTAATAAAAGGAAGCCTCATAATGTAAGAAAGGGAAGTGAGACCGGTATGGAGACTTAGAGTTGGGCCGCCACAAAAATCAGAGCTGGCCACACCAACAATCAGCCAGACAATCTGCGTAGAAGCTGACAACAAGAACGCCACTGTCGTCAGCTAGCATCCATATCGTCCAGTGTCTCTTGCCGATCATGGACAGGAACACTATCCCTAATTTCGAACAGCACCCAAACGTTTCGTAACATCCCTCATTCTCTTTCGAATGTCAATTCCTGTTTACCTCTAAATTTCCGCCACTCCGAACTGGATACGGAAAACAGCTCTTGTCCCAGCAAGCGGCATTTTTACCACATGGTGCAGCCATCTTAGCTTGTGGTGATGGATACACTCTACGAATTAGTTCATGTTTCTCCATATATACGTTTTACATTTATCTCAGTATGAATTTGTGGATTAGACCAGATCTCAGATATGATCCCCCGACATCGCGATCAGAGACCTGAATTTGTCTGAGATATTCCATTCGAAGTCCACAGTCATACAACAATACAACCCACTCCAGTACTATGCACGCGTCCTTAAAGACATAGCGGTATACCGTTAATCCCAATGGTACACTTTTAATTACTTAGTCCAACATCAATTAAATATTTGTCTACCAGGATTAGAAGGGTGCATTAGGATTTATCAGTAATGTTGAGTACAGCCTTGCTGGACACCTCTATTAAAATGGGTATTGAGTAAATGGATAGTAATGTTGTGCAAAAGCTTACTCAATTACAGACCGTTTAACCGAGAAACATTGCTCAGTGACAGATATTGTGTTGCGTTTGTGGAAGCATCAAATTCGTACGCCGCACACCAGATTATTGTGCAACCTTAACCTTTCTATATCCTCTTTGGGCGGTACATTGTCAATTTGTGGAGCGTACGGTTTTAGCTTCCACACCGGGTTAGAAAGTCACAGAAAAGGTTTCGTATACCCATGACTTCTACTCGATTTCGAAACTGGTGGGCAACTAAATTACTGAGGTCGATTACAAGTTACCCCCCTACATCTTTGTCGACGAAGTTATTCTCAAGGGTAAATTCTGTTACTGACACTTTTGTTGGACTAAATATTCACCATTGACACAAATGAGCATGTATTAAAAATGGTCACTTAAGAGCTGTCTTATTCTAGTTTGTTACCATTCAAGTCATGAAAATAAACGGGTAATCTGTTTGAATAAAATCCTTCGAGTGCACAATGCTTGATTCACTACGCTTTCGTGTTTTCTTCAGGGATATTACAGCAGTCTGCACACTTCTTAGTTAACCATGTTTTTTAAATGGCAGTTTAATGACGTCGTTGAGTGCACAGAAGTAGCCGATACTTGTCGTTCAAAATAAAGCAAGTCAATAGATGATTGGATTTTGCTTTACAGTTAGAACACTCATTTACATATTGTGTTACCCACGTAAGTAGCCTTAGTGTAGGATTCCACTCTTGATAAAAACCCATGTTGATCTGTTTTTCCGCATATCTTTTGAAACTATTACGATTTTTTCGATGATAATTATGATTTTGTTCATCGTCACACCACTCTCGTTTGAACGGTCGTCTTCTTGTTCTGGCATGGTTAGTTCGGTGAGTCCACACCGAAAGAAAGCACTGGACTCGAGTTTCGCTCTTATTAGATCTCATCAGCAATGGATATCCAGTGGCCGTGACGGGTCAATTGATCGGCACAACCAAGACAGTTGGTGGGTCGTCGTTCGACGGGTCGGGCACACCAGTCACACATACAAGCGTGAACACGTTCGCCTGTTCCGACGCGTCTGACGCGTCTAACGTGCGTTGGTGGAGTAGTGGTTGCACATTCGCCTCACATGTCAGAGGTCCGGGGTCCAAATCTCGGCACAACCATTGGTTATGCACTGCTGATGAACTCTAATAAGAGCGAAACTCGAGTTCAGTGCTTCGGTGTGGACTCACCGGAATAATTACGCCAGAACAAGAAGACAACAGTTCAAACGAGAGTTTGTGCCTAGGAACAAAATACCTATCCCTCAAAACCCCAAAAGTATGATTTCACCAAAAGCTTACAGTCTGAGGCGACAAGTTTTTAGGTAAAATATTTGACAGTTTACGAACAGTAAGTAAGTGAGCCAGAAACTGGTTACAAGGGTCGCATCCGTTATCGTGTTTGCACTAGCCGGTGGAAGGAAATGTGATTCAGGGGTAGCTGCATGAAATTTTTAACTATATAACTAACTACTAAAAAGCAAGTCAATCCTAAGAATCGATTCTGCACACAGAGTCTTGAATTTTCACGAGAAACACCATTGTAGCCGGAAAACAGGTCTACTGTCTTCGAGCAATACACTCATTTGCAAATCAATTTGTTTTCTACGAGAGACTCAGCTGAATCTCCCGTTTATGATATTCTACAACTGAATGCGCTGCACGTAGGCCGACTCATGATTCAGTTGGCACGATATTCGAGATATCGCGGTGTATCTTCATAAAGGACACTACTCACAAGGTTGCTGAAAACTCCTCGACAGCCCACGACCAGTTTCGCCCTTCTTGGAGCTCATCAGGCAGGCGCAGTCCCCGAGCTTTCGTCAACCTTATGTTCTACTTGAACCCAAATTGGACCGTTTTTGAGAAATACACTCATTTGCAAATCAATTTGGTTTTCACGAGAGACTTAGCTGAATCTCTCGTTTATGATATTCTGCAACTGAATGTGCTGCACACAGGCCGCCTCATGATTCAGTTGGTCGTGGGCTGCCGAAGAGTTTTCAGCAACCTTGGGAGTAGTTTCCTTTAGGTCTTGTTATTCAGGCTCACAAAATGCGTATAAAAAACAAGAGATTCAGTTAAGTCTCTTGTCATTACAAGTTCAACCTGCAGTTGGGTGTATCTCATCACCTGCTTACTAAGCGGGGCATGAATTTTATGGAAACTTAGGGTATACACCTAGCTGCTCGGCCTAAAGCAGGGCGAACTCGGAAGTTGGCTGCAGGGAAATATCAGAACACTTCGTTTTATCTAATACAGTGTCAAATACAATATGAGAAAGTCTCTTCGGAGCATATTTAGTTAAATAGTATCATAAACGAGAGGTGCGGGGAAGGCGAGTTTAGTTTTCACCGGCCTACGGCATCTTGCGCGGTGATGTGACGTCAGTTTCTCTCAGTTATACATCGTATAATACTATTTTGGATCAGAACCGTGATGTTTCCTTTCAGAGGACTTACATCAGTCGAATCTGGTGGGAACTTCAGGTTAGCAATGTTGAGTTATGCCAGATGGTCTTGGGAAGAAGAAACTCTTCTACAATGGACGTGCTGCTCACTCTACTTAGGTTTCGCTGGTCGGAACATTTACCTCGTATATTTGAAGACTGTTTTACAGAGCTGTTTTTGAATGGCGCTAAGCAGAGGCAGCCGAGATGCACGCGATCTGTGACCTAGAAAGTGTGAATACACTGAGTGACAAACTCAAACCTTCCGGGACAAAGACTCAGCCTAATAATGGTTGTTGGCACTAGCGGGCATGGTAATTTGATGAACTCTGATGTACAAGTGGAACCCGAATCTCAACATCCTTGAGCTTCCATTTTCCCAAAGAATGCATACATAACTGTGGATTTCCTAATCATTTCAGAAATCATTCCAGTTCTATGCGGTTATTGTCGGACAAATTGAAGTTTAAGAATTATGGATTGATCGCCAGTTTTTCATTTGAATTTCGTGTGTAGAGGGCGCTTTCAAAGTTCGGTAACCATAACTGTTTATCACCCCAGATAGTTTGTCATCGAACCTTGTAGGAAAATTAGCAAGAGCAAAGAACATGTCCGGAAGCCTCTCGGCAAACTCAAGTAGTGAATTTGAAGAAGAGCTGGTATCGGATGATCTGTTCCTCAGTTATTTCAACGCCTTTCTCCGTTTGCCGGTAAGTGTATTCACCCTCATAATAAACCAGTGTTTGGAAGATTTTCAGTCAAAAACTGTGTTATGAGCGCCTTTCAGGAGCATTTCAGCCAGTCCAGACTACTGAAATGCAGACTCCGGAATATGGACTTAGCGACCGGGAGCGAGAAAGTATTATTAAGTGGGCAAAGTCTGAGAGATACGTTTCGTTCAAAAGGTTAGTCGTTTTGAGCACACCTACTTGTATTGATGTAGGAGTGACTATTATAGAGAGCTCAAATTGTGCAGGCTCCTTCGCTGCCCAACGGAATTTATTCCTGGAGGAAAGGAGCTGCTTGCCCCCAAAGTGTTCGGAGATTTGTTCCACTCGGGTAACACTAGTGCGATCAGAGGGCTCGCTGGAGTCAGCCGCCAGTCGTCGTTTGCCCATGATACGGAGTCGATGGAAGAGTGCAGTGAGATGACGGAGGAGTCAGATTTAACGGTGGGTTCGGTTGAATGCTCATCAGCCGCATGTTTTCGGTTTTGGTTCCAATCAGTAAATCTGTTCTTTGATCACGACACAAACCCTCTTTTCGTACAAATCACCTCTAGGGAGGCTCGGAAGTTTCACGCGGAACCCCTTCTGAGCAACAGCAGTCCTTTGATGATCTTTGGAGTGAGTCTGTCTATCAATTTTCCAAAATGAGTCTATTTCTAGGTTCGAAATAACACAGAAAAAGGCTACAAAATGTTTATAATAGAAACTCTAAGAATAATCTAGCCTAATAACTGGATTCATTGCCACTATTCTGTGAAGGCTTTTGAGTTGCGAAATTTCACTAGCGCTTTTTTTCACGCAGCATAAACAACCAGCTGACCTGCGGTTTATGAACGAAACGGTTTCATACACCTGTGTCCTGGAAACCAGGTCGTTAGTGTTTTCTACTTTAGACTTTATTCTGAACTATTCACCATGTCCGAAAGTGAATTAAAAATATTCACCCGAGGTCCTTGTTTCCTGTCATCTTGCTTAGCTTAGAAGGAGGATATTTTTGCTGAGGGATAAGTGATTCCTCAGTTACCCATCAGAATAGTCGCGCCGCTTTCATCGAATGAACGTAACAAACGGTGGAAGCTGACGTCAGCTACAAAGTGGCTGCTCACAAACGTACCGTGGCCTTTTTAAAACGAGCAAAACTCAATCCATTTTGTTTCACTTAGTGATTGAGATGAGAACAGCATCTCACCAAGAGCTTAATCATTCGTAATTTGGCATCGCGTTTATCGGGGTTATGATAAAAAGGTAAGCGGTTCGTGTTCGCTAAATGGAAAATCTCACTGGTTTGGAAGACTCACAATGAGAGAAAACATCTCCAAAGTTTGTTCTTTTTCAGATTCTTTTAAATTCTTATGAAGAGAAAGTACTTTGGTGACAATTCTAGGAGTATTTCAAATGGCTTCTGTAAACTTATTAAAATGGATTTAACAAGCCTTCTGAGATAGCGTCGTTGATACTAAGATTTAAAAATTAGCTTTGTGATGTATGACAAAGCGTCCGTCATGTTGGGGATTTCAATATCCCCAAAAGCTCTGCATCGTTGTGGGTGCGAACGAACTTCCGGCGTTTTCAGGGTCGAACCATATATATATATATAAATATAAATTATATATATATATATATATATATATATATATANATATATATATATATATATAAATGCTTTGTCATTTTTCCGCCCTTGTTTGTTAACAGCTTGTTGTTCAGAGCATTGCAACTGTGCCCAAGGCTTTGTCTTCTCATTATTCAGCTGTACAAGGAGTCAAGATCAGACAACATAGCCGGGAATAACATATCATCACATTCCGCGCATATTATCGTTACTCGCCGCGTGATCAAAACCGTAAGACGTCAGTATCCCGCTTGATGGTTGCCTTGATACATTCAGATGCACCTCGCAAGCCTCATGTTTGCAGGTACTAGGACTGATCCCACAGAATACAGGGGGACAGAATCACTTTATTTAACTGGCAACAGTCACCAAGCCTTACTAAGTGCAGACCGCAGTAAACGAGGATTTCCGAAACACTATTACCTATTCTTACTTTTCTAGTATAGCACTTGCAGCATCGCTAGGTGGTTTTCGTGACTGTTGTGTTGCAACGCCATACGAACTTATGGTGTTAACAAGAGACTGCCTAGGCATCCACTCGTGCATAACGGACTTAGGTCTGACGATGTTGAAGACCGTCTTCTGATGCCCCTTTTTCACAGCGGGGCAAAAGTCCAGTTATAGCCCGATAGGTGGCCGCCTTGGAACATACGCGGCCTTACTGAAAGTCTATCAAATATCTGGTGATTATAAATTGTTTCTTTGTGATATTTTCTTCAGGAATAGTCAGAGCTGGGCTAGTTATGAGTAAAGCGGATCATATTACTGTCAGATGTCGCTGTTGCGAAACGGTCTCCAAAAAACGCCCCAAAAGTGCCGCTTTATGTCATTATCTTTAGGATTGTGTTGACCATGTGTGCCACCCCTAGCTACAAGGAGCTCAACAGCTCACAAGTGGAACAGGTTGACTTGAACTATCCCGTAGACTTCTCTCAAAAGAGGGATATCCAGGAAATCAATTACTAAGATTAAAAGCAAGGTTTTGGGATGACACCTTTTGACACCATTTAATATTTTTTCATATCCGTAAGTTGTAAACTTACCCGAATGGTCAGCCGCTCCACAACATAATTGCGCAGCATGAGATAATTTATTCTCATGCAAACGTTTACATAGCTGATAGAAATTCTCGAATAGCCTTCTACCGGTTCCGTCCTTTTTGTGGTTCAGCTAGGCTTTGCATCTGAACTTTCAGTTGTACGATTCCTGTCTGAACGAAAGTTAGGTCTGCGTGCGTAGGATCAACTGTGGCTTATTCAGTGTAGCTTGGAGATTATGAGTATTTCAATATACCCGATGATGTCGGTGTATCAGTCGCAATTTTTCGAATCACACTTTCTTATTCGGATCACTATTGACCACAGAATACAACCTTAGCGGACCTCAGATGTTGTACCTAGAAACAGGGAGCCGCCGTACTCATCTTAGCTTATTTTTTGGGAGGTTTTAAAGCTTCCGGTGGTTTTTTATATCAGTGGACTTCGTGTGGTTAGTTTAAAGCTGCGTTGTCCATCTAAGTGTGTATGCTGTGGGCTACACAGTCATTTGAGTATAATATGTTTGCAGGATGTGAATTTTCGACCATGTTGTTGCTGTCGGGGTTGGTGTTTTCAGGTTGAAAATGTGACGTGTCTTCCGTCTCGGATTATTACAATGTTTAAAGTATGCTTTCCACTGTCAGACATCTCACTGTTACATTTATGCAAAGATACAACACGGTGATATAGTGTACCGAGGCAATTAAGACGATATTGTAAACACATGCAGTGAAAGGCGTGGCTAACTTCCAGATCCCAAATTTCCTCGAAGGATGAACATAAACAAGCTTTTGAGTTCCCTGATAGTATCATTTTGATGCTGTCTCAATCACTTCATTCTGAATTCGTCTAGTTCAGGAAGATAAAGGACGCAAGCGGGACCATACCTATGGCAAGTATTTCAAAATCAGGTAAGTCGAAGTGCCACTTCCAACCCGTTAGACTGTAGATGCAACACTTGTTTCGGCCTGTGAATCAGTAAATCAGTAGGGAATCATTGATTCTGTAGTTTATCGAAAAGCTATGCATTTAAGAGCGCAATCAATCTAATAAATAATTTGATAGAAACTGCACCACAACACCGCACTGCTGGTTGACCCAAAAGTAAGTTAATGGAGATATTTCTCTGGAGCGAACGAAATATGGCAGGACCCTCTGAAAAGAACCATCTTAGAGTCACCTATTGACCGCTCCCTCACGTCTTCATCCGACAACTCAAATGATGTTGACACGGCTAAAACAGCCAGAGAACAAAAGTTTCAAGGTATATAGCTATCTCGCATGCATTGTTACCTTGCTGTTGTGGATGTATATACATATGCAAATATACATATGTATATATGCATATAGGGGAGAAAAAAATCACCGGTAAAGATTCCTATTAGCCGTTCTGGAAAACTCGCTCCAGCATTGGCGCGGGCGACAGACTCATAGAATACGTTAACCGTGCTGCTGAATTCCGCTATTTCTCATCCGGACAAGTGATGAAGAGTAGGTGTTTCTATTCACTTACCATTCTTCGTATTAATAAACAAAAAACAAAACAACAAAAGGCGAGAACCTAACAAACCGTAGGGTTTATTAACTCTTCCAAGACCAATGAACAGAACGAGAGAAGAGAGTCAACATGGGACACTTTGAAACATTTATGCTTCTGTAGTGCACGTTTTTTGCAATCGTTCAAGGCAGATGAACTCGGAGTACGTGAATAGGATGTAATATTTGATGCTGCTTTGGACACTCCTTTACTGACTGTAGTTTGGCCTGGGGTATTTTCTTGCAAAAATTCAGAAAGGTTATTAAAGAAGGCCAAGATAATGCTCATGAGCCACAAACTGCATTCAGCAGCATGCAGTGAAGTTTGAGACCAGTGAACAGCATGTGCATTTAGTCTGTGATTTCAGGGTAACGGGTCATATATGCATTGCCCCGTTTGACTGTTACATCGAGAAAACGGTACTGAAACACGAAGATACGCACACATACATACACATTATTTTCAATATAATTTGAACTTTGTGCCACCTTATTTTACGAGGTGTTCCATTCCGATTGCACCCCAGAGTATAAAGTTAAATAAAACCCGAAGGTAGAAGGCCAAATTGTACTACTTTCAGAATTAGGAACTCACTGAAGTACTTCAGTCCCAAGTGATCTAATGGGGTAGAACTTTCCAAAAGCTTTCTTGGGCCTAGATGCTTGATAGTTTTACGAACGAAACCAGACGCTGTGACCTTTTGTAATAAATAATTCATCGGGAAAAACGTTTTGGTTGTGGTATATGGAATTTTTTCTTGGTGGTTTATACCAAAGTAAGGAGGCAATGAACTCGAATTTCGCTCTTATGAGAGCTCTTAGTTGATGCCTATCCATGTCGGAATTTGACTGATGAGCACGTGACTTGGCTTAGAAAGCGCTACGGAAAACCCACGGGCTGACGTTTGGCATCGTTTAGAGGACGTTGATGTTAATGCAAACTCAAAAACCGCTCAACCACCTGAGATCGACGTTGAATTCTTCACTCACCCGACACAGAAGGAATTCAGGCAGCCATACATTGCGCACAACGAGACCGCTTGGTACCTGTTACAGGTTTCACATAATTTCGGCGCGTCAGGTTAGGTACATTTTTAGTGCTAAGCAGGGGTTCCTTACTCAGTGATCCAACTTTTCTACCTGCTAGAATGTATTTTATGATTGGAGGCTTTTCACAGTATGGAGTCTCATCAGAGTCCACAAGAATTTGGAGGCAACGACGTACCCAATATCCTTGAAGGTAACTGGGTGCTAATATTTATTGTGTAGGGAACCAAACCGCGGAGGACACTTTTTGGCATGAGCTTGGTACAAACAGGTTAATTTGTCTTTGTGTCTATGGGTCACTTCCTCCTAGAGGTTGAATTTTTGGTTGATTTCGGTTCTGAAGGCACTTGGGTGGTAGACTGTTTTGGATTAAGTTTAACCAAATGGAAAAGAAAAGCGATAGATGCCTCATTTTCGGATGGAAACTTAACGAGTCGGCAAGTCCGTTTTGGACATTATTTATCATTTTCAAGGTAAAAATGTATAGAAGTGTGTTATAGTGATATGAGTATTCCGAATGTTTTGCCCTATATAGACGCCAGACAGTCCCCGGTTCCCCAGAACAGTTTTCTCCTGTACTGGAATCCAGACTCAGTGGCAAAGCAAACAACATCCCTGAGTACGTTGCAAGCGCTGGAAGCGTGGGAAAAAGCCGCAGGATGTCAGACCCAGTTCTTGTTCAGCGCGGTACATCCAGTGAAAAACATCGTCGCTCCCCTGAGAATCCACAAACGGATGACTCAAATCATTTCAAACGAGCAGAATGTTGGGTTCAACGAAAGGAGGCTGAGAAGAGTACTAGCGACTCTTTTGTCACTGCAACGGAAAGCGAACTGGTTCAACAGCTTGAGAGCTTCCAGAAGCGGCAACATATACCATTCCAGCGGCTTAAGGAATTACTTTTATCAAGTGTACGTAAAACTATACAACGAACCAGTTTTACTTTCCAATCCCTGTATGAGCAATTAGAGCAACCGGCTGTTGAGCAGTCGCTACATTTCAGGTAGAACTATGTACTTGGTTATCTATACAGTGTTTTTGCTGTATAGAGATCGCACCCAAAATAACTGTCTATGGTGTGCATAGAAGGGTATCAAGACTTCCGCAGTGGTTGAGTAAAGTAGGGATGGGCAGTACGGCAAGCTATGAACCAAATGTATCCCAACTCAAGCTTTTCGCATTTAATCAATGTGGATAAGTATCTGCTACTAATAAGCGGGAAACATTTTTCTCTATCATCATCATCATCATCATCATCATCATCATCATCATCATCATCATCATCATCATCATCATCATCATCATCATCAACATCATCATCATCATTGTCAGCTGTAAGAACCGCGTACTCGTCGTACAGTGGTTGTAGCTGCCGCAGTTTCGTTCACCGATGATGTATTTATTAGAATATTTCATCCGGAAATCAAGTTGTTGTGAGTAATTTAGGAGTCCAAACTTGAGATATGTGTGCAGCAAAGTCCACATGTAGCTGGTTTCATATCTCTCTGCAAAGTGGTTTTGTTTCAGGCCTTAAGGGAATCGAGACAAAGGGTTGATTCAAATGATGCAGGTTTCTCCTAACTAGACTAACAAACTGGAGAAGGCGGAGTTGGGCCTTCAAGTGCACTGTGAATGAGTGAAAACACCGGCAATTTCTGTCACACAAAGCCAATAGTTAGGTAGTGAGACGAAGTAATTTCTCCAGTAATATATTTGGCATTCCTGAGTGGGCATGACAGCCTACTAAGGGATACTTGCGCAGCCTTCACTGGTGAGCAAACGTTTAGCCGCCACACTGCACTGCACTTTGTGGCCACAGATCACTGAGGCCAGCTGGTAGCGATTTGATCTAATCTTGTTGTTTTCGGTCAGAATTTACAAGCTCATATACGGCGCCCAAACTGATGTACAGACAGATGTAACCGGATGTTATCGTAGTGTAATCTACCGGAAACACCTATGTCGTCGTCATGAAAAAATGGCAGCAGCTTTGGATTATGAACACATGCATTTAATGCTGTACAATGGTGTTATGTTTTAGGTAGAACCTGCCTTCAAGCATTAAATCAGATGATCGAAATAGGGCCTTTATTAGCTATCTGGCCGAAATCCGTAAGATTGCGACCTTCGGCAATATTTTCGACTATTTTTATCCACGAAGAGACTGGACCTTGAAGCGTCGTGACGGTTTGTGCAACTCCATAATGTACAAGCTATAATGCGGAGTGTATATGCGTCATTCACACGGCCTGTCGTACCAAGCTAATCAGTAGTGATCTGACTAACACAGTCTGCTGGTCCTCCAGGTCGGGGGTTGGAGAGTATAGGGCGAATTTCTTCTTAAACATTAGGCTGCTCTGACGGCCTTACACCAATCACTGCTGCTTTGCAGTTAGACTTTTGAGCCAGAAGCCTTAGTTCAGTACCATAATCGTCTAGGTCTGGGTTATCCCGGCAGCAACTTGCCATATGTACAAACAAGCATAGCAGAGTCACAAGTGGTCTCATAGGCTGTCACGCGGCTTCGTTGGCTGGGGCGCCCCACTTGGTGCATACAAGTGGCTGGTATGCGAAAACATGCTACTGCCGACGCCTCCCTTCTTTCTGTCTCATATACTCGATCGTCCCCTGTCACCATCGTTTCGAGTGCTATTTCAACCACCCATTTATAAGAACTGGCAGACTTACTCAACTGCCATTATGATTAACCATGTAAACTCCCGTTTACTCTACCAACACGGTTTTAGGCACTTCGAAATTACTCTTCGAACCTGGATGCCCAATTATTCTGGCAGTCTGCAGCGTTCGACCGTGAAACAAGTCAGACAGTAGTCTGCCGTTGCATGTGCTCTGAACTCGCATCCATTGATATGTGCTGCCTGTCTGAAACTAGAATTCAAGTCATGTGTACGTTTAATGAACTCAGCTTACTTTCACGCCCGGTTTCCACCATCTGGTGCTGCGGCTTGTTCTATTGGGGTTGACACTGTTTTAGGTTAATGAGTCATACAGTTTCTTTTTAAATGGTTGTCCGGTAAAAGTAGCTTCTGTGCGATTTGTGTGACAGTCTCTGGGCTTCTGGTGTGAGAAAACCGTAAACACCTGCTGAAGTCCCTTTTGGAAACACATCTTTTGAAGCTGACTGTTGCTAGAAAACAATGACAGCTGCCGTGCAGGATGCTGGGCGCTCCGCCTTTGGGACGACGCAGGAAATGGACCTCCCGCAACAGAGTATAGTTGTTCGAAGCCGGTAGACAGTAAAAAAAAACAGCGAACTGTTATACTGCAGGTCAGAAATAGCACTTACGAGGATCAAGAATCTCGGTGGTCTAGTAATCTGAGGAGGTGGAGAGGGCGAAAAGCTGGAGGGACGTGTATACGTGATTTCATTTTACACACTCAACAGAAAACAGGTACTGATAAAAAGGCCCGCTTGGCTTTTAAAAGGAAGAAATACCTTAGCTCTTCAGCTGAACACCTTCATGAACAATTCAACTAGTGACCTGCAGTTACTTAGCTGGTATCCCGACCAACAATTCAGCCCTGTACAGTGAACTCATAACCCCCGACGCCCTTGGAAATAAACGAAGTTCTTTTCTTCCTCAAGCGTCACTGAGCCGCTGGTCCTGGTTAGTCTTGGCCTGCTCTGCCTAAAGATGGAAATTAGTGCTTAGTCGGTGTTTGTCTAACTTGTTTGCCTCCGTATGTGGAAAACCAGACTGCCTATCTAAATGGAGGTGAGTGGTCAGAGGTGTCCGCTTTGAAAACGAATGTTTGTCCCAGAAGTTCATGAATATCATTTGCTGTTCGCTAACATATACTTATGGGTTCGTGAGAACAAATAGGGACTTTAAGAAAGCTTTTCTATAAATACGTTCACTCTCTTCAATTGTTCCACTTCGCTTTTGATCAGGTGAACCTAGGAATATCTTTAAAAGCTAGGTGTTCAAGTCTGTCCGATTGAGAACTTTGTCAGTCTAGAATAAGTAGATGATAATTTTGTGATTTTTGAAAATGTGCTAGAAGTGAATTGACACTTGGAAATTTAATTGATACGGTTCAGTCCTTCACGCCCACAGAGTAGAAAGTCATGCTGCGGGACGTACAGTCTTTGAATATGCCCCCGAGAATTCAAGGAGTAATAATGAAAGTTAATGGAGGCTGTACGTATCTCAGAGGTTGCATCGGTTCGGACGGTAGAAGGTGAAAGTACAAACCTCAAGCACGAAAATTTCTTTCGCCAATTTAAGCCACTTGTGGCGTTGTTTCGGCTTGTCGGGTTAAAAGCGGGCATTCGCAGGTCTCTCAACCATGCGCCACAAGTAAAAATCACTACAATCCAGCCAGCTCACTCTGAACTGCTGCTTTCCGAGGTAATTTATAGCCTTCCTTCTTCAGACCATTGTGAATTCGTCCAGGAATTACGTTCAAAGTATTAGGACACCATAAACAGTGATTAGCATGGAATACGCCTATGAAAATCTCATGTGAGAATACGGTCTCTTCCTTCCCCAGATCTCTTACCTTTGCATCTATCTTGAACATTAACGCGTGTTCAAGAATCGTCCTATAAAGAAGTCGGTGGACTGTCGCATCATCCTGCTTGTCCAAGGAGTGCCAAAGCATTCCATGTGACTGACCAACTGAGCATGAGAACAGGCTCAAGACAGCCTCATTGACAGGCGGACAGTGAACCAACAGCGTAACTATATCGGACTCAGTTTTACCTGACCGCTTCCATGTCAATCGAAATTTTGAGTTTGGCCGTTGAATTCGACAGTCGGCATAGTGCCTAATCAATTTTGATTTCACACTACAATGGTACCGGTACCAAATGGATATATGCAGCCTTGACCTTGTTCCCTTTGAATAAACTCTGTTTACTAAATTGATATGCGCCGGAGGAGAAAGGGATACAGATTACCAATCAGCAGACAGAGCGCGGACTACTAACCAAAAGTACTTATTGGGTGCCATGCGTGTAACATGAAGAAGGCATCGACGAGAAACTCTCCGAATTCCATGCACTGTGTGGTCATACTAAACCACCGGTTTGAAATGCAGGTTAAGGTCACGTGCGTGAGAAAACCAACAGTAAAATTGAGACAATACGATAGATCAGAAACTTGGAATCATAGCAGTGACCGATGCCATTCAGTAGGTATGGAAATTTACGGCTAGATTTTCCTAGTGAATTCAGCCCCTCCGAAGAAAAGAAAAGCGGCAAAACAAAAATACTGTGCGAGCGCGCTGAACATTCTTCACTAACAAAAAATCACCTTTATAGAAAAGCACTCACGTTGCACACAGATTTTTAAGGAAACAAAGGAGAATCACTTTGTCAATTGCCATGAACCTTTTTTTACTCCGTTTCAGGTAATAAAATTGTGAAGTGACTCTGTTTCGCTCCCAGAATCAAGAGCGATTCTCCACTGTTGACCCACCTGAATGTGCAATCCACTGAATAGGTGTGCCTAACGGATTGACACTATTATCTTGAAAGGCATCGTCTCCGACAACGAGTCATTCCATGAAGATGCACGTGTCGGAAACAGGGGTCACCTAGATGCTCTTTAGATATTCATTCAAAAATACCGGATAGCAGCAGATCCTTATTACTCTGAGGCGAGCGTGTTTCACAGAAACTGCAGCGTTAATGGCACTGCACATTAAATCAGGTGAATAAATTCTATGGAAATTGGAAAACGGTAGGGGGTTCAAATGAATGTAAGCAGTCTGACCGTGGGTATTGTGCGTGCGTTTATTGTGCGAGAGTTGTATCAGACCGGATGTATCCCAGTTGAACATTTTTGGGTCATTGTACCGCTTAAAAACTGTTCCAGTAGCGACAAACACCAGATTGGACCACCACAGTCGGCTACGGCATGCACACACCACTGATCGTTATGAGCGGTGCAGAAAACTGATGATTCTGTCACGACTTGAGCACAGGCTCTGGCTTATAAAAAAACTCGCGAAAGAGCCTGTATTGGTTGGTCTAAGATTTCCATCCTTCAGCCTGTCGATCTACTTCTATATTCACATGGCCCCGTATTTCCGTTTGATGTATATAGTACAGGTTTGCGTCACTGCTGCCTATAGGCACAACAGAATTAGTCAAATTTCGGTTGCGTAAAACCGCATTGCTTGTTCTGTAATTCTTATATCCTATTGTGGTTGCAACCAGCGTATACCCATTACCTCACTTTTTCCAAAATATTTGAGCCAGACCACCCTTCAGGGCCCTTGCGTCTTTAGTTGGTGTTATTTTCATCTATTTTGGAAGAAGCAATTTTGAAACGGTACTTCATTTTATATTTTGCCTCTTCCATCCAGCTAAAATTGAGTCCGTTAAGGAAACCAGATTTGCAACAAATTTCAAGTTTCAGCCTTCAACCACGACAGTGAAGGCACTGTCACAAGAAAGTTTTTATTCCAGAAAACCTAAAGGCTGACTGTCTTCCAGAATATTTTCACTCTTCTTCACTTTTACTCATCTATGATTGTAGCGCGACGGAATGAGGGATTTCATTAGCTTCCTCGGGCCGACTAAAGGACTCAGTTTAGTTGACTTTTGGCTGGACTGCGAAGAAACTACAATGAGCGTTGCTCATTTGCAAATTTCGGAGCGTCTAAGAACAAAGTTTCAACTTTTACGGTGAGTATAAATTTGGTTAACAGATGGAATACTTTGTAAATGACGTTCGAAATAAAACAGTTTTGACTGCATCGCTTGGAATTTATAACTCACGTGCTTCTTACATAAGGTGATGGAATAGCGGCATGATAGGGTGTTCAACGAGGCAATCCAAAACTGAAAGAAAGGTGCATGAGACCAATAAGAATAATCGAATAATCGAAATGATTGATGGAGGCTCGTATACTGGGCCAGGTTAATGAGCCCCAAAAGATATTGGGATGTTGAAGGATTTTCGTCGGTATGGTAATTAGAATAATGTCAATGTGATGAGACTTCTCGGTTCGTGAGGATCTTGCCAATCACCGGAGAATTTTTAGGGCACATTCGTTTTGCTGATCATAGAGCCTGATATTATACAGCTCACTTAATGTGTGTAGTTAGTGGGAGCCACTTCAGTGAAACACACTTTCTGCAGAACTTATGGGTTGTAAGATTTGTGGTCGTGCGGGGCGAGCTAACGTTTGCAAACGGACATACGTCAAGATGCTCACTTGTCAGATCTCGACTAGGAAGAGCTTGTGGTGGATCTAGCCACTGTTCACTGAGACATGAAAGTAGATAACTGTAAATGATAGATATGAGCATTGCAGGGCACCAAGTCCTGATAGTAAATTGGTTTTAATTGCACACTTACAACATGGTTACCCCGTTTGTTTGGTACCAGGATTACCTTTAAAGCAAGCATTAAATGACGCAACACAAATGGCGACATTACGTAATAAAATGGTACACAATACCACAGTTAACGTGCTTGTGAAATCGGAATCAAAACGTTCATCACAAATATAACCAACTGAACTTCACAGACCTCACATAAAACACTGTTTGACGTCAAAACACATTTCTGCCAGAATACAAGAGTACCAAATAGCAGTTCACCTAGTCAATGTGATGAGACATTTGGCACAAATATGCCCGCCATTCAACTGGATTGTATAAAACTGCGGTCTTTTGAGGAAGGAGAAGAGGGTAGAATGAGAGGGAAATAATGTCATATCACAAGAACCTGGGATGAGACAAATCAACTGCTCGGTCAAATAATTGAAACAGAAGCTGGTAAAATTTGTTTCCGAGAATTGATCCCTGAAACCATCGATGCGATTGACCAAAATGACAGTTGATCGTTTGGAAGGGCAATTTTCGGTTGTTATTTCAGGCATCAACAGGGGTTTTGTCCCTCCATTCCAATACCATTCTCACATTGCGAACCCATTGCAAGCTAATCAAACGTGTGAAGGTTTAACCATAAATTTTCGAAGACAAAATTACTAAGCTGCAAACATTTCGTCAGTTCCAGTCCACCTACACAGGATTAATTTGTTTAAACACGCAGAATGCGTCCGGGAGACCACATAGAAAGGTCTGATAGATTATTAAATTTAAGTTTTATCATCTTGCCAGAAAATAGACTGCAGACTTGATGAAAAATTTAATGTTTCAGCACAAACTGGCGGTTGCTGCCGTTGACATTTGATGGGCCGGCAAATCATCATTTGATAATCTTTCAGGGTTGGCTGTTCAATGGACGATTGTGCATACGACACTTCTACTGAGACCAGAAGATCCCACTCACTGTTGCAATTTTTCCAGTGAAAGCAGTGCCCTTTTGTTACCGCTTAAGATCTGTCCGATTGGAGTCCTAAGTCACTCTCATACTGTAAACCACGTAGGGACTAAATCAAAAGACGGAAATCCGAAAATCACAAATGGAAGTTATTAAAGTGTTTATTTCACAAGTGAATGAAATTCCTGAGAAGCAGTGTAATCTTCTGCATATTTTAATTTCCCATCATTTTTCAGTTTCGACTGAACGGATATATCCATACCTACAACTTTAACAGACTGTTCTTTTATACTTTATTTCGCATTACAGAGAACTGGAAGACCGTTACATCCTGAGGCTCACTCCCAAGGTACGGCGCCATCTAGAGCTGGCGATCGACACTTTGTCAAATGAGATTGTGAAAAACTGTCAAAGCGATGAGGATCACCTGACACAGAGAATTGGGGAACTCATGTTTGAGCGTATCCAATACGATAGTTTGAGACGCCTGCGGTCGTATTGGCTTCCTAGCTGGATACTTCATTGGGAAAGTCGTTTGAAGCGCTGTCAGTTTCTTCCATCCGGTCATGGAGGATGCCAGTTATTTTATATCCCTCCGAAACGATTTAAAACTTCACGGAGTGAATTGCAAGAAGGAGGCTTCAACGATGCTTTAACCGGGTTTTCTGATGAAAATATAAACGGCCTACCCGATGAAAAAAAAGAAGAACAAGACTGGGACAAAGAGGTCTCTGAACAAATACTGGCAAAAGCACTTTCTGGAACGGGGCTCTTTGGTGTGAAAGAAAGTCGAAAAGTTTTGAGAGAATCGCGTACAAGCCGAGTCTATCTGACGGCTACATCAACGTTGGATTCAATCCCGGAATCCCGAGTTGGTGGATTACTGAGGGAATACACACCGAATATCTGTGATGTAGAAACCAAAAAAGAAGTATTCGATGAAATACACCTAGGTTCAGCTGTATCTTGGGAGTCAACTGAAGTATTCGGGTGTATGGATGTATCAAGCAATGCTAAGCAGAGACGAAAAAGTATATGTAGCTCTAGGAACAATCTTCCTGAGTCCGTGACACTTCAGACACCTTACAAGAAGCAAAACGTATCAAATCGAAAGTCAATCAGCGCTCAGGAATGGCGCGCATTCCGAATTCTTCTGATGGATTCCGCAGCTGGAGGCCCTTTGCAACTTTATTTGGAGCGGTTAGTAAAGGTTTTTGATAAAATGATCTCCGTCGTATAATGAAATACCAGGTGTGCGTAGTCGAACAGAGCCACTTGAGTCTCCAAAACTCACTTACCGCACACAGACAGCTTCGATGATGTGGGTTACCATTGCGATGTATCTTTTTCACATACGTTCGTTGCTATACCTAACGTCTCTATAGACGTGGGTGTCCAGTGTAAATAATCTAGTTTTCTCACCTCACCAATTCTCATTGTTTGTGCTACTTAGTTGGCAAATTTTATTTCTATTGATTTCAACAACTCTTTTATAAGTAGTTGAGCACCTGAAGCATAGCTGACACACTGGTAACTTGCGCCCCTTCCAAAATAACAAATAGCTCGAGCCAAGGTGCAAAAGTGGAACTGAAGATTTGCTTATAATTCACCAGACCCTTTTTGTTGAATTTATAACATATGCTGGGAATCCAGCATAACACGTTGAGTAGTTTTTTGTGTAGTGCTTTCCATTGTCTGAGGCAACCTTTATAGCAGCGGTCTCTTTTTATAACGAGCGACCCAAGATGGTTGCTGGATATCCAGAGCTAACAGTTAATATTTACATATGTAATCGCCCAGCTGTATGTTCGGGGTAAATCATCAGCATTCATATTCCCCAACATTCCAATCCCTGCCATGCTAACGGCGAGGAATTCGAAGCTGTCTACTCCACTGAGGTGATTTTGAAGAGGGAACAACTCAGTCAAAGAGATAATTTTGCAACTGCTTTTTTCAAATGGCTCACCCTTCTGAAGAAACAACCTCCCAAAACCGAAAGGGTAGATTTTCTGTATGTCGTTGAGGGGACACTATGAAGTTATTGCTCCAAATCACTTACCGATTTGAGTATGGCCTCAAAGATTCCGTAACTTTAGCACGGCCGATACCTAAGCCCATAACCTCAGCAAACTTTTTTGACTGGAGTGAATCGGCTTAGCAAGAACGTCGGATTTGGATGCATCCGTACGCTATTCGATGGGAGTTTAACAGTCAAAATCCAGACTGAAGATAACGCAACTAAAGGACAGGATGACAAAATGCACAATAACCAGATACTCATCAAGTTCCGGGTGGTCCCAGTTGACATTTTGGTTCATGATAAAAAGTATTAGCGGAGAATTTTTCGTCGTTAGCCAGTCAGTTAGTCAGTCAGTGAGTTAGTCATTCAGTCAATCATTTGGTCTGTCAGTCATTTTATCAGCTCTGGGTCAAGTACTAAGGGTTTGATTGTTTCGGCCTCTACATTGTTCCGTTTACCGGAGAATAGGGTGGTTGGGTGATACAGCTCGGCAGCTGAACGATTCAGTCAGTTTGTTCTTTTCAACTTGTTTTGGTTACTTGTACGAACGCATATTGCGCATTGAAGATGAAATTTTTAATGCAGGAGCGCCACAAACTGTATGACTGGTCCATGACTACTTGTGGCATTAACCACTGGTCAGTTGAGTCTCCATCCAAGGTGAGGGCGATACTCAATTTGATTCAATTTACTGGTTAGTGATTTGATCCTTTGCTCGGTAATCGGCCGCTTGTCCTTCGGTTGCCTCCACTTTGCACAGGACTAACCAAATTATTTCTGCGCGGTAGACGGACAATAGCCCGCAAAATGGTTAAAACCCGAGAGTTTTCGTACATCTCTTATATGTGGAGACAACTTTTCTTAGCTATGGATGGTACCATCGAAGTGATATTTTTTCATTCCTGGTGAGCTCGACTAGCAAGACTCCAGTTCTTAATGCTACATGTCACAGGAACCTACAGCGGTTATACGCTTTAGTAGCATGAATATAAAAGGGTAGTTACTATCTGGGGCACACCGTATTCTGATCATATCCGACCTTCACAAGATATACTGGGATACCCGGATATGAATGAATTTTCATTGAGTTATTCAGGAAAGCATTCACTCAGCGTCTTATTATCTACCGTGGCAGAGAAAACACCACTTTTTAGGAGATTTCCGTGAGATTTCCATGATCTTGGTGCACTTAACTCTAGGAAAAATAACTGTTCCAAGGAAACCCGATGGATCAGGTGACCCTTGAACTATATCATCATATACAAAAGGTATGTGTTTTATCAAGAAGCACGGGGCACTTCTCACTCAAGACTGCAGTCAATTGTACAAGAATGATTGATTCGGTCTGCTGTCCGTCCCCTTTTTTGTGCGTCAAAATGGAATGTAGTTTTACTTTTGACCCTGTATGTTCAGACCAATGTAGTCACGGACACCGAGAACACTTTAACTTTGATGACCTATGAAACCATAATAGGTAAATATCCTGGGAGATATCTGTCATAAAACGAAATTTGTTGATTAGGCGGCTGATCCGGGCGGACTGTCACGAAAACAGGCTGATTATCAGGAATGCGGAAACGTTTAAAGCTGTCGCTCTTAGTGGGTGAAGTAGTGGAGAACCAAGGATCCTCAGATACACTTACTGATTTTCACATTCCAACGTGAGTTCGTTTTGATGACCTGAACTTAAGTCAAACTTACGTCTCTTTTCAGTGCGTCGGATTTTTTTCTGCGCAAACTGTGATCTTTATTGACTGACTAACTTCACTGAAAGATGTGGTTAGTTAGTTCCTTTTTACTACTCCAGTTGTTTTTTTTTCAAAAAAAAACTAAATCCTTCATAAACAAGTTATTCACTTGTGTGTCGTCATAGTTGCTTATGACACTTCCAGTGCAAATAGTTGCAAATTGACATGTATTCTCAGCGACTTGCAGTACGTTACATCTTCCTATGTATTATATTTTAAGCTATCATAACAAAAGCTAAGGTTTTTATAAACTTTGTCTTTTAGAAGTAATATGGTCAGAGAACACAACGCCCTAGGATTTTTGCAGTCCATACAAGAACTGACAAGACAGAATCTTTCATCAATGCCTAACCGCCTGAAGCGTTTGAACGACTTCTTACGCATACTGAGAACGTTTCTTCTTCCCGGAGCACCACGCAATATTGGTGAGTAGATGAAGGGCACGTTCTTCTTTCTTTATTTCTTTTGCACTTTCATTATGGCAAGGTTTATACTAACTACTGGCGCCACCGGTAGAGACGATTGTTACACAGGAACAGCGCTTTAGATGATGCCATCCTCTGATAAAATATCGGACAAAATCTAGAACACCAAGCTTTAGGTTATCTTAACTGTTATCTTATTTTATCAAGATACCAAAAGCAAGCCGACCAGATCGGGTCATTGTATGGGAGCGGCCGCCTAGGACAACCATGTTAAAGTATTGTTGTGTTGTTTTTTCCTTGGTCCAAAATCATTCCTACATAGTGTTCTAACCGTGAAGATGAGTAATTTGTCTAAAACCCAGAAAAACTGGATTACGCTGAGACTAGTGTGGTTGTCTGAACTGATGAGATGGTCAGGAATGATACAGCGGCTTACGACTTATAATTTTAATGTCTCAAATCTTTTAGGTTTGTTGAAAGTTAATTTACGTTTTTTTAATTTTAAACCCACTACGGGTTATCCGGAAAGGTGTCATCATTTTTTTGAAAAGAAATTCATGATTCCTCCACAATCTGTTAACAATTTTATCCTTTCATCACACGAATTTTCTAGCCATGCCACTGGACTTGGTTGAGGAGGTCAAAAGCGAAGTGCGGGTTAAGCGGTATCAGACGACAGAAAAAGTGTTCGCTCGACTGGCCCGGGCTTGTTTGGAGTTGCTGTTGCCAGCTTGGATTGCGTTTTTGAAATACGACGCATTTGAATACGCAAAGTATGAATTTGTTTACTCGAATCTACCTAAACGATAAAAACGTTTATGTCGCCATGCTCTATATTATTTGAATTCAATGAACGGTGTTTTGTATACGATCTCAGAAACTCAAAGACACCAAACCTTCCGAAAGGTTGCTCTACGTTGTCTTTAAAGACTCAATTTTCCGGCAAAATGATCGCTTCTTGTTCTTAATTTTGGTGTGAGGGAATACGCGACGGAAGCAAAGTATAGGTTTGGTATGTCCTACAAACCACTCATCACGCAAACATAGGACAAGACCTTGTCTTTCGAAAAGTTTTCAGCAACCTTATAAGTAGTGTGTTCCATGTAGATATCTGCAATGGCGTTTATGCGGAAACCTGGGACGGCCCTTGTGCATACAACAAGTTGAAAAGTAACATATTAGGTGTTTCAGATGGGATTTATTTGAGCTGCCCTTTAAAACCAAATAAGTTTTCAAATGGTTGTGGTTCGTGAATTAGGTCTCTTTCTACCCATCCGCTAGTTATACGCCTTCAATTCTATCTGTTTTTTTTTCGGATAAAGGCGTTGCTTATCCACTGAACACATTTCCATCCACAGGGCATCACATCGGCATTATGATGCCTTCCCGCCTCCTCAATCAATGGATGAATTCGATGTCATTTTTGACAGAAGTGCAGTAGTTATCAAACGCAGATAGTAAGTTTCCACAGTGCTTATTTTCACGGAACTTATTGAGCACAGACAATTCTTTAAAATATACCTGTCATGTCACCAAGACCTAACGACATGATGCTTCGCTGCACTGTACTTCTTTATTCGGTTGTGAATTTGTGCTCGTAACCGAGTGTGAAAAATACTAAATATTCGTTGATAAAAAATTGACAGGATCGATGTTTGTAGTGGAAGAGAGGGATGGTCCAGATTCGGCACTTTATCTCATCTTATTTAGTTACACACATATGAAATAAAATCGGACAAATTATCGTAGAATTATGAATTTACAATTTACTTTGGTTTTTGGTGGGTGAGTGAAGACTGGTGCGTTGTAGAGAATCCGCTTCTTTCGTGCGAGAAGATATCACTGAAATATCCGTACTATCTGTAAGCAATGTCTACATATTTCCCAAGCATGGTTAGGGAATGTATATGGGCCGCCTAACATGCTGGTTGTTGGCAAGCTTGCAAGGTGAAACAATATCTGATGGTTTGCTGTTTACAACCTGTTTACAAACCTGAGAGAAATGGCCTAACTGTTTGGAGCGCAAATTTACTGACCGGAAGTCTGTGTTTCGAACTCGACCTTCGCATCTCGACCTCCCCGTCTAGGCTTAGGCAACCTGGCAGTACCCCAGCCCTCATGCTTCCTTCGGGTTGCATGGCAGTTAGGCATCGAAAGGGTGCTACAGTTGAACAATTTTTTTACAAACCTGTTTACAAACTTTAATCAGATCGGGAAACATCAGTTTCGATTTATGACACCCCAAGTTTACCGATATATATTCCTCTTATGTTACATTTCATCATTCATTTGTGGGGTACTGTGACATTCTTCATCGTACTACCTAGTTGCACTTTGTATCAGCGCGTGAGGGCAGTGATCATCATCAGGTGAAGCAGTCTGATTTGGTGTAGCTGTTGTTACCGCACGATTCTTGGGCAGCACAACTCACGTCAACTTGTACTGCCAGTCTACACATAAACATGAAACACGTTTAAGCCTACGTCTAGAAACGAAATATTTCGGGCGACTTTCTGACGTGAACAGTCAACCAGAGCTTCTGGGGAGCAAAAACCAGTTGAATCTGATGGTGATCAGCGCTGACACACCGCGATTTTTGTTAGAAGGATCTTTCAAGACACGATAATGTGTATTATTGAGTCAAAATTAATAAACCTGCTTTGGTATGATCTCGAAGCCATAATTTAAAAGTGAAATTAATCTCAGGAAAACCTGGCTGACCAAAAATATCCGACCGGAGACTGGCTGCAATTCTGTTCAAAGATATGTATTCAGACCCAAAATGCGAAGGCTAGCTAGGTGATCTGTGCACTATTTAGCTACTCAGTTTCAGAAAAATATATGAAATCGAGTCGTCCCCGAAAGAAAGATAAGTTTCAATGAGTTACTTTGACTAACTGTTCTGTTGATGACGAGTATAAGATATGAATATCACGAATTCATTTATTTTTTTTCTACCAGAAAAGTGCTACTGCGTGTAACGGTGAGGTTTTGCGGCAGAATATAAAGTTTGGTCTACAACGGAAGAAAGCTACTTAGGCTTTGGTCTCAGTTCACGTTCACAATTCGGCTATTGTCTGGAAACACAAGAAGGTAGTACTGAAAAACGAGTCACTAATGTTTATGTGCTCTGTTTCCAGCCCAATTTTCCTCTTGTGCACTTGGAGTAAAAAACCCATCAAAATGATATATTCACTTCTTAGTCCGTTATACTTCTTCGCATCATCTTTACCCTTACTTGAGAGAACTGTGACGTCTGTTTGGGTCCAATTAGCGGTATGGTTTGGCGCATGAAATTTCCGTCCCGCAGTAACCACTTAGAATTTTGGAAAAGTTCACAAGGGGAACGCTGGGACGTGACTTTCAAGGTATTTCCTATTTGTTGGATAAGCGCCACATCTTGTCAATCGATAATATATCATCGATTAATAAATCACCACTCACTTCGATAGTGTTTATTTATTCAATACTGGGTGATGGATACGTGCATCACTGGAATAACTGATATCATTTGTTACTTGTTACGCCGTGTTTACGTTCAACGGTGAAATTGTACAGAGGTGGTGCTGGTTCCAGTGGATTCTTTAGTAGCGATCAGCTTCCAATTCTCTTGATTCTTTCTTAAGAATCAGCGGTTTCGTTTGTTCATTAGGCGGTTGTTAGGCTGAGCATTAAATATTGTATTTGTAATGGTAAAATCAGTTGCATTCAGGTCTTGCGGATGGGCAGTCTGTCGACCAAGTTTTCTTAGGTCACATTTAAACACCTGGGCTTTACCTGAGATTCTGCAACTTCTTAAAAACCATTCAACACCATAAAACAGTCAGCATTATTATTGGTCTCCTTACTTGGATTTCATAGTATAAAACACGTCGGCATGGTCCAGGAATACAAAAGTTCCATCTTGATGTTTCGCTTCTTGTTATCCACAAGCCAACTTTTCTTTTTTATTTGTACCCAGAAATTTCCACTTTGCAACACCTTTAATATCCGCCTACATTGAAGGTACTTTGCTTTAGCATCTACTGAACAGAGTAAGATAATCCTGAGGTCCTCATTCGTAGGCTAGAAAAGTCAGGCGGACCGGAAATGGATTACTCAGAATATTAAATGACATGAAAATTTCACATTGTAGGCAAGCGAAATGCAGTTATTTCAGTGAAAACAGTTTATGCAGAAAGCTTTGTATAGGTGCTTCATCGGCTGACCAGCAGTCTGATTAGCCCACAGATGGATGTTTTCTAGAATCATATTCCCCCAAAGCTCCACAAAAGGAAAGGGCATTTCTTAAACTAGCATATTATCACGCCAGGTTTTCCAGATGATTTGCGTTCGAAATTAAAAGACACAAAAATCAGAAGCATGCAAAACTCCGCTCGTAGACGACACCTCAACGCTGCGCTTCCATCCGTAAGAGACTGGAGTGGAAATTTTTTTCGAGAAAGTTAAAGTGTTGTCTTTGGCGATAAATCTGTTCTTGAGTATTCTCTTTGATCCTGTGATGACGACTAAAGACGGAATGGGGAAAAATAAGTCAGTCAAATGAGAAAAGGTGTCTGTAACAGAATACTCAGAGAGAACCAGGTTTTTCGAGCGGTTTAGAAAATTAGCTCAGAGGCAACCCCATCTTACGCTCTTTTCACGTATCACATCCCAGACTTAAAAATAATATGATGGGTACCTCTAAGTTTCCACGGACTGTACAGTCACCACATTGATTGCAATTTGGCTACTTAACCCATTGCTATAAATTCAGAAATGGTCGTTGGCTTGTTTGCTGACGTGGGCAATTTGGTTGCAAGCGTTTTATCACCAATCGAGGTGACATCATCAGTGCGTAGTTGTGCGTAGCAGTGGGTTAGTGGTTGTGCGTTCAGTAGTGTTACGTGTGTGTTGATATACGTTCTGGTAGCCGGGGATGACCTTTGACTGCGATTAGTTATTCTGTCGGGCGGTTCCATTGGTTGTTCTCTTATCCCATGTCCTCATTCGCCGATGCCCACGTGACCTTGGAACTTGGCATCCCTCGCCGCCACGCATAACTACGCACTGATGATGTCACCTCGATTGATGATTAAATGTTTGCAACCAAATTGCCCAGCTCAGCGAACAAGCCAACGACCATCTACGCCACCTGAGCTACCGACATTCTCCTCTATGGGAAATTCGGAAATACTTATTTTGGTTTACAAACAATCTCGTCCTTTTGAGTTTGTCAGATGAGTATGAGTATGGTAAGTAGGACACCAAAAAACTAATCACGGAGGTCAAACTCTTTTCTCCACCCCCTTTCCTGCATCAACGGTTCACACCTATTTAATGGACAGCTGTGTATTCTCAGGTTGCTTGATTCCTCGTTTCACGTAGGTATGTATCTCAAAGAATACATATAAGCCATTAAGACAGGAAGATATCACTCAGAAGTGTAATAGTTAGAGTAGTGTTTACAGATATTTGCTATTTCTTTTTCAATCAGTCCAGAGGTCCAGAAAATGGCTTCCCAGATTTCACCGTGGGCCGCACTTCCACCAGAAGAGCGGAGAGTTTACGCACGTATCGCTTTAGAGAAACGGCGATTCATGGAAAAGGCAAGGAAGCTGGCTGTAAAGACGGCAATCCGTCGACAGAAAGAGGAACAAAAAAAGGTGTGTGGAAATGCTAAAATTCTACCTACAGGGATATATGAGTTTATATGACATGATTCTAAACAGCAAGTTGCTCAGTGGCCGTAATTTCTAGAAATAAAATGCTCGTAAAATTACACACAAACACATATGCATGCAATAAGTCGGTACTCAATAGTATTTGTGAATTGTGACATACAAACCTATTCCGTTTCCCGGTCGAGATCTAGAATGGTTAAATCTTAAATAAGTTTAATTTGAAAGAGCGATCTCAAGGTTCTGCGAACCGGAAAAAGCTTTTAATAAGTAATTCTACACTGGTTCATTTTCACACTTTCAGAACTTTCGGTAGCTTTTCAGTGAAAAAATGACCGATTGTCAATTTTCGCATCGTCGTTGAATAACATCACAAAATTTTGGACCATGACGATTATCACAGTGGTTCTTGAAGTAATGGAAGAGTATGTGCCGTTAGGAAAAAACATTTCAAAAATATACCAAAATGTAAAGTGGCTTAGGTGCAACATCGCAGTCAACAAAATCATAAGCAAGAGTTACCTGAGACGCCGCTGAGTCTCGCGGTAGAGCCAAAAAGTCTGAAAACCACCTAGTAAACTGTTGACAATTAGAATTCAAGTAGAATGCAATTTTGGTGGGAAATCGGGGATAGGATGAGTAGCATGTTCTTTCAAGAATGTATTTATGCTCTGTATATAAAACCCATTGTCTTTGTAAAAGTGGTCTTTCAGATTAAGAGCCATTAAGCCGAACATCCTCTTCCTAATGTATGAACTGGTGTACAGAATTTCTTTCGCCGTATTCACATTAGGTTTACAAAGTATCTTGGAAGCTGCTTTTGACTGGTTGCTGCCACGGCTTATTTACAACAATCATGCAGGTTGTTACATATTTCATTGTGCATATTTTTGTTACTACTGTTCAAGAGCTTTCACTGTACTTACTTTTAAAGTTGGTACCGTACTGCAAACAAAAATGAAATGTTTTATATAATTGTGAGTGGGGGTTTCGCTTCTATGTACGAGCGTCAACGTTTCCATACAGAAGGCATAGTCTTCTCGAAACTGCGAGTCATTCGATTTCGCTTTCCTTATTTTCGGACCCTTAAAACATTTCCCACACATATTGCTCAGGAGAGTTCTGTTAAAAATTACTAACCTACGAGTTTCTTGCAACAGAAACTACTAATTTTGGGACAAAAGAATCAAATTGTCGCAGTGCAGATAAAATGATATTTGATTCCGACGCACCATAACCAAGGAAGAAACTACCCTCGTTTTCTCAGTAGTGTGTAGGGATGTTCACTTTTGCGATCTATCTGGCCGTCGTGCGCCCAGGTTTTAACAATTCCATTGTGCTTATGCGTTGGCCGGTTCAATATCTAGCACATTTGTTTGCATATACTCTCTTTATCAGAAACAGAAACCGAGAAGCATTGGAATTCGCCGGGTGCCACAGATTCTGGTGAGTTGGTTGCCGAGTTTTCGGAAATGCTTCGGTCTTTTAAGTGGTTCTCCAACGTTTTTGAGATGAGACAGAATATTGAGTTACGTGTTGTGTAATGTTCCTTGTGGCAGCAGCAAGATAGCTTTTACAGACAAAAACAACTAGCCAGTAGAAATTACACTGACGTCTCATGTTGAGCAGCAAAACCGCTGGAGAAAATATTCAGAGCTGAAGTTCTTTGCAAACTAGCCATAAGGAAAGCCTTAAATGAGCTTATTATGATTGGTCCAAAATATAAGAAATATTAAAAAAAATGCGCGGAAAATAGAATGTACTTAAAGGATTAGCGGCAAATCCATTTAGGGTTAGGCTGTTTCTAATGATAATCTCAGCCTGGAGATGATTAGGCAATCATTAGTGAACAAAATCACAAGGCTGTTAATATTGTAACTATGGTCCTGCTTAACCTTTCACAAAGGAAATTTTGCACGTTTACGTTTGACTTTAGATTAAAGATGGGGCCGATGAGGGATCTGGAGCCCTTGAACAACCCGAATATGGCGTTAGAAGGGAGCCGCCTTCGATTAAAAAATTTCTCACAAACAAGAGGTGAGAAACAGTTACCGAATGTTCACACAAAATCACGGTGAATAAATTATTTTTTGTTTCTGTACTGAACTATCTTGTTTTAAACCACTGCATATTCATAAGAAGTTTGTAAGGAGTTGCATTAATACATATATTTCTGTCAAGTATTCAGCATAGGTTTTATGAGTTTGTTCTTATCGTCCATTATTTTATCTTTTTTGGAAACCATCCCCTCAGTGTATCACTTTGACAGTTGGAAAATTTGTAACCAAACTTATTTTTGTACACATCCGACAATTTCAATGTGATCTAATTTGCTTAATGCATAGGGTATGTTTTTATAAACCTCCTTTACCAATTTGTGAACCTATACAGGGGGTAATATGGTCGAATGAAAGAAAATCAGATATCTCCCATTCTCTTATTGCGTTCGGTTCCAAACAATTTTTCTATTCCATATAAAAAATTTTCGTAGCTGACAGATCTCGTTGATTTGTCTTCGTTATGACCCAAGTGGTCACCAGGATCAAAACTATTCTAGCTTTGTACTGATGAATATGGGTGATTATCGCTTGTGTCGATGGTGTTCGGGATACCGACAAAAACTGAGGTTCTTTTCTAATTTCCTCTTTACATCTTTTGCTTCAGTTTGTTGAAGAGCTTCCAGCTGTGGCTAGCTGACCAGCAAGGGTCTCGGGAACAGAAAAAGGAAGTAGAAATGTACAAGCAGCTAATTCGGCAACTTTCCTACGTCATTGAGTCTTCTCGCTTTTTGGCCATGTCCACTAGAAGAGTTACGACCGAGTACCTTGATAGCAAAAGCCGCTTGGCGGAGGCAATATACCAGTAAGTGCGGTGTTTTTCTTACGCAAAAGCCAATAATGTGACGTGCATCTCTCGAAGGGTGGAGTATTTTAATCAAAGCAGATATTTGGATACCTTATGAGGCAACAGGTTACTCTATTTTTCCGTTTTGGTGCACAGCAACGAAGGCAGAGCAGGTCCTTTCATAAGGCCAAATAGTGACTGTTCCTCTTTACACGCGGTTCGATGGAATACAGCAGAAGAGCTTGAAAAGCTTCATAGTGTGATTTTTTCTGTTTTACTTTTCAACAGAGATTTAGATAGTGATCTATGGAAATCCAACCTGACACAGTTTACGAATATTTAGCTGACTGCTGGTCGTTTTGGATCACGTTTGTGGAATCCAACCATGCACTCGTTCGGAATCGCTTCTCCCTACGTTTTCCAGGGCCATGTAGGGTGTGGTCAAATCGCTTGGCAGCTGAAAGAATGGCAAACCTGGATGTTAGGCGAACTTATCGAAATCGTCTTATGGGGTCTCTTCTAAATGGTCCACCGTCAGATTTCAACTCACACTTGGACGAAATCTGCCACCTCTTTGCACAGTGCCGGGAATTTGCCTGTGGCATGACCCAACCAGGCGTTCAAGCACTGGATATCAGACCGAACAGTGTCATTGCTTAAACCTCTAGGAAATATCCCCCCGGTCCCGAACGTAACTTGATGCGACGGACTATCAGAAGTAGAGTAAAGGTGGGCTTGCAAGCGAACGTGAAGTGTGGTGGACACGAAAAGCCAAGGAAATGGAAAAGGCCCAGAAAACCTGTAATGCTCGAAAATTATCTCAGCTGATCCGCTCGACCTGTCCCCGGAAACCATCTGTGAACGAAACAATCAAGGATCTGTAAGGAGTGACCATCTTCAATAAGGAAGAACGCCTCAACCGTTACGCTGAATAATTCAAACAAAAATTGTCGCGGTTATCAGCCGACAGCCATCTAGAACCCACAGGTGACGTAGAACATTGGCGGTGGACGTGGAGCCACCTATGATCTCGGAGGGTTACGACTGCATACGTCCTCTCAAGCGCCACCGAGCTCCTGGTCTAGATGACTTTTCACCCGCGATGTTCAAAGATTGGGGTGAAGTCCTCAGTAAGCATTTGTCTGTTCTGTTTGCTTGCATGTCGGAAAAAGAGTCTGTCCCAGACAACTGAGGAGAGTCCTTGATAGTGCCCATTTTCAAAAGAATGGCTCGTAGTGAGTGTGGTAACCACAGGGGATCAGCTTCACTCCAGTCGTAACGAGAGTGTTGGTGTCACTTGAGCTTCTTCACCTCATGTTGACACGTGAGCTACTAACACAAGAGCAGCAAGTGGGATTCCGTCCTGGTAGGTGTTTTGTTAACCAAATCTTCACGCATTATCAGGTTCTAGAACAATGATATACGTAGAAGCGAACAACAGTTCTAGTATTCCTGGATTTTCAAGGCACGTTTGACTCGGTTGATCGGTCTGTTTTTTCTTGACATGCTTACCTACCAATGAATGCCCCAGAAGTTCGTGAACATAATAGGCTTTTTGTATTCCCAGAATTCCGGACGTATGAGACTATACGATGAGCCCTCCAAACGTTTTCTACACAAAGTGGTCCCCGTCAGAGATGCCTACTCTCTCCAACCTTATTTCACTTTATGATCGATGAAATAATGTCTCCCAAACCCCGGTGTTCGAATACTCTATGACGAAAACCTTGTCGATTTGGAAAACTCAGAAGGTGGTGGTCGTTGGCTTGTTCGCTGAGCTGGGCAATTTGATTGCAAACGTTTCATCACCAATCGAGGTGACATCATCAGCGCGTTTTTAGAGAGCGTAGTTGTGTATAGTCATGGGTTGGTAATTGTGCCACAGCGCAATCAAATTGCCCAACTCAACGAAAAAGTCAACGACGATTTGCGCTAGCTGAGCTACCAACATTTTTCTCTACATAAGTACGAAGGTATAATTGGTTTTGGATGAATTGATCAGAGTCATTCCGTCCTTCGGTATGCACTTTGCACCCACAAAATGTAAGGTCATGCTTGTGGACGTGCAGTCACTGAACACTTGACTTACAATCCAGGGAGAGGTACTGGGATTTGTCGAGCGTTTTACGTGTCTTGTAAGTTGTATTATTTCTGATTGTAGTGTGACAGGTGATATGAATGCACGAATCTGCAAGACTCGGTTCGCGTTTGCTAATTTGAGACATCTATGGCGTCAGAATGGTTTATCCCTGAATCTGAAGGGACATGTGTATCAAGCTACAGTGTGGGCTGTTTTGTTGTATGGCTGTGAGACTTGGCCTGTTTGAAGAGCGGAACTGATACGTCTTCAGGTGTTTGACAATCGTTGTTCCGAACCACAGCTTGTGTGGATCGGTGTCGGCGAATCTGTAACGAGGCAATTAGGAAGCGAGTTTTCGGTTGTGCAATGGGTATTCCCATTGAAGAATGAGTCTAGCACCAGAAGCTACTTTAGTTGGGTCGTATGCCGAACCATCGTTTGCCTAAAAGAGTGCTGTTTTTCATGCCTAAATAAGAGTGGCGTAAACAGAGAGAGGGCCAACCCTTGACTTGGCAGAGGAGTATGAAGGAGATCACGAAACGCTTGGGTGCTGTGGATGCTACTCGTCTTCTAGGATGGGGACCGCATGATCTTCACTGTATCTGGTTGGAAACACTACAAGATATGGCTGCCAACCGATGTCAGCGGCGTTCTTGTTGTCAGCTTCTCGTAACGATTGTAGTGGGATAAGTCCCCTCTCCCTCCATTTTATTCTTTTTTTCACAATAAGGTTATCAAATAAATCATGCTTATACGGTAGTGAAAGATTGGTGTTGAAAACTGCTATCGTAATGTCGATGATGGTGATGATGATGATTTAGCTGAAGCATAAATTAGTATCAATTTGTAATTCGGTTGTCTTTCTACTAGTCTGGTCACACTCATGTGTTGTGGTCCTTGCGTGTCAGGAAATCATACTGTTCAACATACTCATCGCAGTCTTCAGTCTGTTTAAAAAATAATGCAATATTATCAGTTTGTTAAACGGATCAATGTATTTTTAGAACGTACCTTCAGAAGGGCGCCAGCCAAAGAATACCCGTGGCGAACAAGTATGTAGTTAACATGAGCAAAGAGAAAGGTCGGCCAAGCAGTGGAACATTCAGAGGAATTCGAGAAGATCAGTTTCGGGACCTGGACCCACACTTTCTAGAATTTTTAAAGGTATGTACAACCTTAATTCAGCCACGAATTCGTTCGTACGATACGAAAATTTATGGAAATAAACGGCGCACAAACAAATGTAAAAAAGAAAATTTAGTCAACTCGTCCCAAAAGTATCATGCAATCAAAAGTAAAGGGGGACAGTATCAAAGGTGAAGTTCGTTCGTCTGACTGATGATGAGGTTTAAGCTACATCCCACTGAGCAGCAAAGGTATTACGGGGGCTACCTAAGGCACGTGATTTGAACACAATGAATGATGCCCAGGTCAGGTGGCTTTGGGCATCTTGTGTTCACTCCGTACAGATACATTAGATCTTTTCAGGTGGGCAACCGGAAATTCTCCTCCTGCTTTGATGAGGACAAGATATAAAGTGTTGGGTACCGGTGTCCTTTTGCGGTTTATAAGCAATATTTTGTACTTTATTTCTTATGAGGGCCAAACAAGGTTCGCATCTGTCTGCACCTTTGTATACCCCCAGAGGCAGTGTTGTAGAAGATGGGATAAATTATCATCAAAGGAACCAGTGGATTTATTTGTGTTTTTCTCTTTTAGTGGAGGTACAAGGTACAATAGTCCGACAGCGGTCAATGAAGTCAAACAGTGTCATTTTCTTGTAGGGTGGGAAGAGATTTTCCACAGATGTCAGCAAAAAACCGTGAGGACAGAACCTCACGGTTGCTCAGGCCGATGGTGGAAGTTTGATAGAGGCACATCATCTTAGTCGTTTAGTTTAAAACTCTAACTGACCAGGCAGTGAGAGAAATAAGTCTGCTTGCGGACTCCACCCCTAGCCTGCGGCTCAAAATCCTGACCAATGAGTCAACGGGTAGGAGGGTGTTTATTGGAACCCGACTTTGACTGATGGCTCATTAGTCCGGCCTCCTCCGTTGTGGTGGCTGGCCCAACCAGAGGATAGGCGAATCCTTGTGCTGCTGCACACAATAGATGATCTTGGAGCCGCATCAGGCTCTTTGGTTGCGTGTTGGGTAATTTGTCGGTGGTCACAGTCAATTGGTGGACGGCCGAAAAGTATGGATTTTAGAGGCGACATTTCATAATTCGTTCTTCTTTCGGAAAAAGGTAGCATTACCGATTCCATAAATGTAGACCCGTCGGTCGCCTGAAGAAGAGACTTTACTGCCTCTCTTACTCTGTTGCATAGGACTGCAAGTCTTTACTCTCAGGCCGACTCGCATAAACGACTGTTCGCTGTGTGGCATCTTGCTGCCCTTTAATCCGACTGCTTCTCCTTGGTTTCCTTGACATTGTTACATTTTGTCGCTGTACTTTACGTGATCAGTATAGCAGATTGTGTAAGAAACCGCTATCTAAAAACACACTCATGAGATAATTTTGGTGGCTTCCAACTTGCATATTCAGAACAAAAACTACTTTCTGGAAATGGTGGTGCAATCCAAGCGTAAAGTAATGAAGTGCCGCAAGGGTAGTTGTGGTACAGTTGCAACCATGACATCACTACACGATTCCACAAAATGCTCCGTTTGAGAAGAGGCCTGCAGAAAAACACCAGTGGCCAGGCAATTTTCTCCTCAATTGGGACTCGCGAAGTTGACCTAACAGGGCTTTTTCCGTCCAAAAATATTCAGATTGCTGATGCGTTATTGCAAATTAGACTGCGGTTTAAGTAGAGGTCTTCGTAGAGTTCCCAGGTAGATATTTGCGTCATATTTTCAGATGTTCGGTGTAAATGATAATTGGAGCAGATCCAGATGCCTTGCTTAGCATCGTGGCTGGCTTGGCTATGCACGTAACGCAGTTTTGAACCTGACCATCTAGAATAAGGTAGCTGCCTGTTAAACAAAACTGGTATTTCTCCTATCCGAGGTTATTTTTGTGATTCCACAATAAAATTATTTTGGATCGGTCACAGCTCGAAACTAGGCTGTATTTTCGACAACTTTAGAAAAAATCTTTTAAAAACAAACCACTGCTCTGAGAATCTATATTGTTCCTAATGTTGTTGCCATTTCGTGTCACGAACCTCTAGAATGTGGAAATTGCGAACTAGGCACATTCTGTCTGTCGAAGATAGTCCATTTTAAAAAGATGACTAATGTACTCCCAAGTGCCATATTTTAAAGTAGTAAAGATTTTAACTCGTCACCGATATTCTCTTTGAATTATTGTGTATGGTTTTCTCAAGCATTCGAATACGATGCTCTTAACCTACAAGGAATTCCATCTATGCACTCTGTGTGGAGGGTCGTCAATGGAGCACAACGCATTTTCTATTCCCAATAGCGCACTGCCACTTCAAATGTTTCTAGTACGTGGTTTTCTGAGCCAGCGTGCACTGTTGTAGCAGCTACGCTCATCCATCAAACTGCAGTTGTGCAGATCTGAGCTGTTGATCAGCGCGTCAATATACTTTTCAGATACTGACAAGCATATCTGCTGAATACTATTGAGCGCCAGAACATATTTTTGCTAAGCCAGTGATGTTTATCTTGGTTACAATTTTGGTATATATCATAATTTGTTATTCTTTGCAGTTTCTGGCGGATAAATTTGGAATGACTCTTTTTGAACTTGCTGACTTGTCTGAGGAGGATATAATCGAACTGTTGGAGGCACAGGAAGATAAGACACTTAAAGGCGCGACAGGCGTAAGTCACGATTTTGCGCAGTTAATTTCTGGAAGCCAATTTGGGCATTTAATTTCCTTCGCCGAAACGAAAGAATTTTATATGTAGTTTAATTTGCAGTTTGTAATCTATTCCTATTCTACGATGCAAAACTGGTCTTATTCAATATCTGTTAATTTGAAGGGGCGTGATGATTTTGTCTGTCATCCGGTCCATCTCCTTTGAGATAATTTGTTAAAGTTATTAGGGATTGTGGTGATCTCGTGCTTTGGTGTTTCTGTACGATAACAATATGATCGAACCTTTGCGTGCAGGAAGACCAAGCTGACAATCAGACTGAACGTTTTGCTCCCAGTAGCTGCTCTAATCCACTTATCACAATTTTGCGGGTAAAAGCCAGAGGCAAGATGACAAACCCCGTCAGTTCCTGTCTTTTCGCTAGACAAATCTGACCCAAGTCGCTTTGCTTGATCTTTACTAAAGGTTCTTTTATGAATGCTTGCTTCGATAATTATGTCTAAAATTGGATGTTACTAAAGTCATTTGAAAGCTCT
The DNA here is from genome assembly GCF_000715545.1 of Opisthorchis viverrini. Lineage (NCBI taxonomy): Eukaryota > Metazoa > Platyhelminthes > Trematoda > Opisthorchiida > Opisthorchiidae > Opisthorchis > Opisthorchis viverrini. Next base: position 550,404 of record NW_008751884.1, on the reverse strand, counting down.
CAACAACACTAGAAGAAAAACAGCCTGCTTTCATTTCAGCACGTTTTTTGCCGCGCACATCCAACTGCGGAGGACCTCGCTGCTTTCGAAGCCATGTTGGCTTCTGTCGCATTTAGGCCACTGACATTTGAAGTCATTTTGTTCTACCAATTCTTGGTGAACAATGCCTGTCGGCGAGGAGAGACGTTTGCAGATCAAGATTTTATATTTTGCATTGAAGCCGTCCGATATCAGGTTTGTTCATTTTTTCTCCCTTCAAATTGTTTCGTGGTTCTTTTCAGAACGGCTAGATAATGGTGGTATTTGTATTCATTTATATTATCCGCCTGAAGTAATTTAGACCAGTCTTCATAATTCAATAAACAAACAGCATTTTTTGGATTAAGCAATGGTGATCAGAAATACAAGCCTAGGTAGTGGTGTGGATAAGATAAATTAGAGATCTTTGCTGAGATTTTTGTATTAAGTGGTCAGTCCAGTAAGCTCAATAATCCTGAGTGAAATGGAGAGTGAAGGAGACTAGGCACATTTCATGAACACCGTATAAGTGGGTAAGTTAGATGTCACACAGGAAGGATATCGGCATATCCTCCGAGAGGTATGACACCAAGCAGTAGTTCTGCTATTATTGTACTGTGTACAAGCTATACATAAGCAGTTCTGTTCAAAAGTGTACTAAATGGGATGTTCGAAGTCGTGCTAAAACAAGGGGAGTTTGCAAGACGTTTCTTGCGCAACAACTACGCTGATATAGATAAGGGAATATTCGTTGGCTTGTTCATCTCAAGCCACCGAATTCCGACTGACGGAATACCTGGTTTTTGATTGACAGACTGAGGACCTGCTTGTAGAATGATCGATGCATAGCGTGAAAAATGACGGGTACTATCGACTAAGTTTGTCCTTTGCTATCATGTTGCATCGCTGTTGCGTTGCGACAGCAACATTTGCTGAACGAGGGGACCAACTTAAGGCACATTGGTGCAAACGTTAGTCACTTTAGTAATTCGAGGGTGGATTTGGCTCGAGTTTCAATGTCCCAAGTTTTTTGTGGCAGATAGCCAGAATGCGGTGTTTTGGAGATCATATCAATTTCATGATGTGGCCTTGTTGTATGAAACGCAATAGTGGACATGTTTCCATTTTGCGTCTGTCGCCTTTCCAATTTGATTCCATTTCCCGGTGTGAGTAAAACATAGCGCTGGCTCTTAATTATCCGGGCTTTTTGTGCGTTTACACGAATTGTCTGACTGCGGTTCGATAGCGCGTTTATTCTCATAATAAACCACAACCACTGAGGAATTACTTTGAAGTAGCTAATGCTTAGGGGCCAACTTGGAAACAGCTCATGTAAACTACCAGGTTCCTCGATCCACTCAAGTAAGCTGATGGTACACAATTCGTACGATAAGTCAAGTGATTTTTATAAAGCCTCAAGAATCTACATTGATAATTGGTACCATACCACATTGGTAACCGAATATTATAATAGTGCAGAATCATCCGACTGTAAACCTTGAACATCATAGCTTGAAGTGGAAAAAAGCAATAAAGTGGCGGGGTCAGAAGACTGCATAATTTTGAAAAAAACGAGCAAATAAGGGTCACAGTTAGTAGGATTTTAATGAACTCAGGACCAATAAAATTATCCGGGTAATCTGACAACTTTTGTAACGTTCTTCAACGATGTGTCGCGTGAATTCGCTATCGAATTACCATTCGCCAAGCGGTATTTGATAGTGTTGAATGCCTTTTTGAAGAATAGTATCATAGATCTATCCTTCATATCCCATTCGTCTAACAGTTGACTAGTGGCGTTATAACCACAAGGAACTATATTATCCACGGCCTGCAAACAGTGGAGGATCGGTCAGATGCCACGGTTGGGGTGTCAGGTGATGTACGTTTCATTGGAAGGAAAAATTTGGTGTACTCAATAATTATTCCGTGTATCGCAACAGTACATCTGTGGGTTTCTAGGCTACCGAACAATAATAGAATCCAGATTTCTCGACATAACGCAATCCGTTTGTTAGCATGTTCACTTGAGAGGTCTTGAAAGAGTAACAAGTAGCGAGTAATTCAAATCAACCAAGCTAAATCAGTGGTATTACCGTCTCTCCGGAGATGTATATTGAAGGCCTAGTTTGTAAATATGAGGTTAGAAACTGATCACGCAGTTTGACGGAAAGTATCCATCCGTTATTTTTAACCTGTAAGTGATCTGCAAATCTCGCCTGCGCAAATCTTATTGTTTGATAAAAATACTGTGTTACGATTACTGATTCGGAGAATACCCTTTCATTAAAAACCCTAGTACCAGGTGTCGAATTGTAAGTTTTCTGTGTTGTCCGTGGGAAGTTTGTTGTTGTAACGTTCCATTAAATGTTGCCAAATATTTAGCTGTAAATGTTTCAGTCGGAATGTTGTGCTGAAGCTGGTTCGTTTTTCATCGAAAACCATTAACTGCATAGTTTTCTGGTAAAGAAGCCTACAAATGCGGTACTAGTGTTGCTGTTTTCCAATGCGGTCAGTGTGGTAATTCCACATCTAAATTTTTGTCGTATTGCCTTGAAGATCATCCATCGAGGTCGAAGCTAAGTTATTCAGGATTGAAGTGATTCAGGCGTCTATGGCGCAACCTGACTGGGAAGTCCTCAAGGCGCAACAGTCGATCGACAAGACCAGGCCGACCAATGGCATCAGTCAAGGACGGACATGTTAGCCTGTTTAGAAGTGAAATTTCAGAGGTGTCCAGCCCACGCTGCCCGATTAGTGGTAAAACGCTTGCCTCATACGTACGGAGCTCAAACCCCAATATGGCGAAGGGTATGCAGTACTGATGAGCTGTAATAAGTGCGAAACTCGAGTCCAGTGCCTCCCCTTTATGCTGTAGGCTCACCTGAAAGATTGCGCCGGAAAAGATTGCGACTGTTCAAACGAGAAAGATGCGAACATGAATTTTTTTCTATATTGTCTGAAGCCCTATTAAACTGCGACATGCGAAGAAGATTGGCTCACTGGCGAGTGAGACATTAAACAAACAGCTCTTGCAACGTAAACCCAAATCAATACTGTCTCTAGGCAAATTAAGGTAGACGGCACGATAAATTATACCCAACTTTTTGACTTTCCCGTCTCCCAGGGAGGAAACTGAGATAAAAATGACATTACAGTAAACTTTGTTTCTTTGGGCCACTATTCTATTGTGAAAGGGAACTATTTGGTCTACACATTTAACAGCGTACAAATCATCGAAAAATCCGGGTTAGAACGATGAGTGCAGGGACACTTAACGGAAGCTTCAACATACGCCACTTATTTCTCATTAGTATATAGAGCAAATTCCAGTTATCGTGACCAAGGTTAACCCGTAGCATTTTGTAAGTCGTACGTGGGCTGTAACTATTTCAGTGCCTAGGATAGGTGTGACGTCAGTGGGTATTAATAATGTGGCCGTGACACCACGCAGGTTCCTATAGTGCACGTGAAAAATGGATAATTCACGTCAATATTAGAAGTTGGCATTCCTGGTTTGGAAAATTGCATGTAGACGCTGAGTTTGATGCATTTCGTAGTGATCATATATTGACAATCTCATTTCTGATATTACTGTCTGATGTTGCCATATTCTTCTCCTCAGGAACTGTGCAGAGGCAAAATATGTAATTCCGTACTGAAGAAGAAGGCGAACTGCATCCTCCTGACTTTCGTGGATACACCATTCTTGACCAAGCTGCAGGTATGTCATACAAATGTGGAGAAAGTCTTGACTTAGAAATAATACTAAATAAGAAGAGTTCAGCATCTCTACAGCCGGGAATTTTCTTGTGTACACCCCACAATACTCGCCCGACCCGTAATCCTCGCAATCGCGCGTCATTGTGTGATTTGCAGACATATATTCGTAAACGTGCTATCGCATATACTGTAAAGACTTCAATTTTAAGCCGAAACCAGAGATTACTGCAAAGTCAGCAGTTGATGGACGGTAGGATGCAGTTATCCTTGGTCTGACGAGTCCAAGTTCAACGTCTCTATGAACCATTACAGTATTGATGGGCTGACACAAAAAAGTTACTTCATAATCACACCGCAATATTGTGCTGCTGTGTGCATTCATCGAGGTTACGCATTCAGCAACCACTGATCCTAGAACAACAGCTTGTACTATCCAAGTCACGTGACGACCCTACTGACCAGCAAACTGTAGAGTGAATTCGCGTTTATTGGTAATTGTCCTGAGTATTCTAAACATGCAACGTGCAAGTTGCTTAGTCATGACTGATCAAGACGAAGCACCTAGTTGTCTTTTGAGAGTGTTGGTAGATTCCGAGGGAAGTGGTTGCCCCATATGGATTAAACTCTATCTCTATAATGCCAAAAAGTGTCGGGTTATTTAGTCTTTTATCCAGAGATGCCTCCTGGCTCTTACTGAGCTTCTCTTCCCGGTCATTTGGGACACAGCATCGACGTTTTTGAAGGAGCTCTCTAGCTTCCACTTTGTTTTTGCTTGTGTTAACGACAAGAGATATTTTAAACCGTTTCGTTTCAAATTAACAGTTCGTGATCTTGTGATTCACTGAGATGCAAACGATGATTAGAACAAAATATTCGGGAACACAAAGTCGTTTGGATAAACCAGAAATCAGGTTAATTCCGTCATTAGAACTTTCTTGAAGGATACTTATCAAGTGATTGACCTGATTAATGCATACTTGTGTAAAGCCCAAAGAACCTCGAGCAAATTATGAGCCAGATATCCAAACAGTTGCAAACACTGACTTTTAAAAGTTTTCAATATGCTAGGTCCAGAATAAAACGGTTACAGAAGAAACCCTGTTTAATCTATAGTGTGTTTATTGTTGGTAACGTTACGCGTCTTATGGAGCATTTTCATATAATGTCCCTGATGACGTTACTACATGCGATTCCTGTTCGATTAAGGATTTCCGTAATTTGCACCTTATGTTTGCCAAAACCCTTCCAAACCGTCTTTCCTGTCCTGCTGCTGCAGTACCAACCAGCGTATCTAAATAAAATGGTACCATCTGCAATTTAAAATACGTCATGATTTTCTTTCTTTCATACTCCCTGACTCCAGGTTACAGCTTGGAGAATTATGCTGCCTTCCTGGCAAATTAGCAATTATGAATGTGTTTAAAATCTGCTACGGAAGAATGATTGTCAGTACACAAGCCATAGTTTCATACGTGTAACTGGTCTACTGAGTAATATAGAGCAATGTTCTATATCCATGTCTTCCAACAATTAACCAGTCCATATTATTCTCGAGCAGATATTCTGCGACGAAGTTATTCTATAAATTTTCTACATGGTAAAACACTAATAAAATTTTCATTTCAAACAGTTACAGTGAGGCCTAAGGCTTGCGAGAGCTGATTTAATTTTAAGGATGGCGTAGCAAACCGGCTAAATTATGCCCTAAAAATTGACGAAATGACAATGTTGCTGATAACCATTGTTCCATAAAAGACTGTAAAAACGTACTTTAGTTTATTGTCCTACATTAAGAACACAGATGTTGTGTTGCTCTCATGGGAAAGTGACGATCAGGTGAGTGTAGTTTCCAAGCCGTCAAAAACGTAGTGAGAAGACCAACTTCACTGTCCATGCTGAGATAATGTAAGTCCAGTTAGGGCTCAAAACACCTGAATTATAAAGAATTTGCTGACCGCTTTCAACAGATGGTTGTGCCCATTCAAATGCAATCTACCCTATTACTCACTCATTCTTCCTTGGGAAATACTTCTGAAGCTGATAGTGAATATTTCGGCAAACCTAATTTTATATTCCATCCACATTTGGGATTGCACTGAACAAAGATAGCTAAATCGCTTGTCGGTTTTTGTGTGCTTAAGCAATCAGTTGTAACGTGCACGACTCTCGGTGCAGTGATTCATCCGTAGGTGTTGACTATCACCTTAATACCTTCATTATCTGTTCGAAACTGTAGATAAAACCTCCTACGCTACTCTGTCACGACATTCCAGTTGTTCAGCCATTATCAAAAGCAAACTGAATTACTCTGTAGGTGAACATTCGACTGTCAGCACCTATGGCTTATATCTAAGAAAACCAACCTAACCCCGTGCTTCTCAGAAACTCTCATTTCAAAACTTTATGGAATTTGTGACAACAAGTTAAAAAAACTCAGGACTGCTTGAAGAACTGAGAGGAATTTTCGAAATGAGCGAAGCGTTAACATGTCCATGCGTGTCTGTCTCTCTACGTTCATCTCCTATCTTATGTTGCGTACGTTGTGGTCAATAACTTGTTTTCCCACCATTGTCTAGATCGGTGACTTGATTGTCTGCCGGTTATTCAGAAATCCCAAGTTTGCTGTAAATTTTAATAGATGTAACTTAACCAACAAACCAAAACCACAGTAATCCCCAGATTTATGTGTTGCCTTGTTTCATATTTCAGGTGGACTTACCACATGCCTTTAGCAGCATTTTGGTCCAACAAGTAAAGCGCGCCCTGGACGCAAAAACCTCCTTACCTCCGGATATTTATGAAGAGGCAAAACATAGACTTACTCAGGAGATTTTGCCATTTTGGGCTGGATTTCGACGGAATGTGCTTCTTCAAGGCAAGCCTATGCTTGGAGCGCCTGGTACTGGCACTAAAGGTGTTGAAAACATCTTCAGGATTCCGCCGTTTTCCACAACATCAGGTAGGCTACTTTGTAACAGTCCTAACCATCTTGAGTATATTTTCAACTAAGTTTCACAAGACGCCATTTGCACTCATTCATTGAAAAGTTTGATAACTTTCTCCGAAAATTGTATCATCTCTGTGGAGGTGGCCCTCTGAACGTAACCTGACAGTGCTAAACTTGTCGCGTCATTGAACAAATATAGGGCATCATGTGAATTATCGCTCTCTAACCAATGGAAGGATCAAGTGAAAATAATTTTTTTCACAAGAATATGTTTGTCCAAACGGGTCTGTCGAACGAGACTGAGACCAACCCGGTTTGAACTGAGAAACAAAAAAAGTCATTTCACATTAGTACACACCGAAAACTGCGTCACATATATTTTATTTGTATCGGGCGAATGACTTTGACACCAAGTAAAAATTTAGAGAAAACAGGTGATTAGAATAAAATGGTTAGTGTTCTAGAATCGAAGAGTCCTACTTTTCCTAATGATTGCGAAATCATGCAAGTCGGCTTTGGCCGTCCACTTTGATAAAGTTTCGGATTACGCTAGTCCCTTTAGCTCAAGCCATCCATGGTTTTCCAGATTTTTAACAGCTGTGTACTGTTGAAGAAATACAAATGTTCCTTTTTGTCTAGTATCTCAAACGAAGTTTTGTGGTGACAACCTTGATAGCCAGGTAGCGTATATAATGCATTCTGCTAAATATATTAAAGAAATCACTGTCGTAGTCTGGGCTTTAGTGAGAAAATAAAGTTCCAAAAGTCACAAAGTGGTTGCATAGGGTATGTTCCTCACAAATCGACATTTGTGTACTCTTAACAGTTCTGATGGTGTCTTGTGAGTAACAATTAGCCTTTTAGGGAAACGTAACTTTGATACAGTGTTCTGTTGAGAAGGAATAGTTCGGAATGCTTCTGCCTTTTGCGATAGATAAGTTGCTTCTGGAAGACCAACATTAGTTTACCAGGACATGAAACACTCCCCGGAAATAATTTTCGAACATAAAGTGCAGTAGCATTCAAGCGAAATCTCTCCGCATATAACTATAGTCGAGTTGGTACTAAACTTGTTTTTTTTCAAACATAGTTTGCAGTTTTTGCCGGAGAATAAACTAATCGGTTTGTCCAATCACAGCATTCAATTACTTCACGAGTGCATTTTTTCTTGTTATGCTTTCGTTTTCAAAACACCTGATAGGAATCCAACTTGCTACAGGCGATATTTTAGACCTAATTTGATGGCGACTCGTATCAGAAATACGCAGTATCTTGCAGGATCACTAAAAGATCACCTCCGGCGCTAAAACATCAGCATTCATTTTATTTTCAGGCAGTTCCAAGACCACAATGGGGGTATTCTGTTGCACAAATAATACTTCTCTCACGGATACACTATGCCAGTCTAGTCTNATACACTATGCCAGTCTCCTGGGAGGGAAAGCGCGGGAAAGAGGTTAACCTGTAACCTACATTGTATTGAAGGGGTGCTTACTTCCATTTTGTCCAAAAGCATTCAGTCAGTGATGCACAGCGGCAAGTAGCTGACTGCAGTGTACCAGTGGCAAAACATTCTGCGATCAAGGGTTTAATCTTGCATCGGAATCTTTGCCACATTGTTGCTTAGGCCGAATGTTTCATACTGCATATAATTGGAATCATTACAATACTTGACAAAAGGCCGATCGCAGTGGTAGGCATATTGCCAACGCACGGGCGACATACTTGGACAAAGTTTTCTCGGTGCTATGCGTAGAACCTTTTTGCATAATGTAGCGGATTATTCTGACTGCCTGCTTACACTCTGACGTGAACTTATCTTTGCAAATACGGACCCACTTTAACCAGACAGTACGCATCTTAGAAGGCTTTGGAGAGCAGACTCGCAAAAACAACCCACTGCTGTCAAGCCTCTGAAGTATGTTGTGTGTTGTAATGAAAGGTTGAAAGGTAATTTAACTCTTCGGTGAGGAGAACCATATGGTGGCTGGTGAGGAGACTTTGCTGGAGAAAGAAACCCCCCAAGAGAGACATACCGGAAGTGTTGTCTGGATCATTCATGGAAACGGCCCTCCTCCAGGGAGTTTCTTTTTCGGCTTACTGTTTTTTCTTCGATCAAATGGTACCTAAGTGATTTGGAAAGCAGGCACTTCAAAAATGTTTCACCCTTAGATAATTAGCTTATTTCCCTGTCTTTATGGATACTGAACGAAGGCAATAAAACAGCGCCAGTAGATGCTACAACGGATTGCTTTGCTATAGAAACAGGATCATTTAGACGGAACAGTAGGCTTCAGAAGGCACTGGGAGTGCTGTCATCAACTTTGACCCACAACCAAAACATACAAGAGTCTCTTGTTGAAACTTTGGCGCCGGAAATTCGACTTGTGTCATCCGATGGCTTCTACACATTAAAAGATTTTTGAATCCTTAATGAGGAAAAAAATCGATTGTATTTTATGACTTTTAGTTCCCTGAGTATACAGAGTATACGAACAACTGATTCCCTCTGTCTCCGAAAACATACAAGCTGTCAGTACACTTGGAACTGAAGTTCTACCACTAACGCTACAGTTGTACATCAATTTTAGCCCATCGCCAACATTCTGGTGACCAATATCACACACGACTCGAGTACTCGCTTCCGGATTTGCCTTCTGAGAATCGTGCCAATATGATAAATTTTTCAGTCAAAAATGGGGCGCAATGGGGCTATTTCGAGGAGTGGTGAAGGCGGGAAACTGGAGTACACCGATTGAAGTTTAAGAGTGTCTCTCGCGGTCGACACAATGCCATATTTTACACTTCGTTTTCTAATGTTGCGCGTACGGACTTTAGGGTAGACAGGAATTTTCTTCCCAAACCCATTTTCTCCAAAGTATCAAACTTTTACACAAATAAGCATGTTGAAATGAATAAATGTATGACTTCTTGACAGTTTCTCTTATTTTTCTCCCATACCTAAGGACATGAAACCTCAAGACTAGAAGTTCGTATTTCAGTTGGGTTTCCAAAAATGGCGTTATTTGGGTACTCAGACAGGAGACAAAATTAAACCGATGTTGATGTTCAACCCCCTTATTGCTCCGTTTGTTAAGAGGGAATAATCGGAATCAATGCGATAGTTTCCGGCATGTGACACATGCCTGCTGTGCAAATTATGTCTACAAATCAAATAGTTTCTTCAGCATAATTAGAAGTTTAATCCCTCTGTGAAATGTAATCAATGACCGTTAACTCGAGATCCACCAATCAGAATGCTTTTCAGACATAACCATCATTACTGACCGCACTCAACACCTGTAATAATCAGACTTGGATGATTCTTGGGTTGAACGTACGCAGACGCGTAGAGGAAATCCGATGAAAATAAGGTGTTGCCATGGCATAAGCAGACCTCGACACTCTGTCTCATTCAAAGAATGATAGTCGCAGGACACGCAGATAGTAATTGCGGCAAAAGGACCATAGCGTAGTTCGAATGAAACCTTGTCAGCTGATGTCAATGCCTCTTGACCAGGTCTGTTGCGTAAAGCTAGGTGTACACTCTACATGGCGCTGTAAATAAAAGATTCAAGTTTTATGATCACAGGGTCATAGAATAGGATTTTAATGTACATATTATCGCTTGTGACACATTCAGCATATCCTTATATCTGCTTGCAGCAGGCTGTGTAACGTTATCAGTATTGTTCTGTAATCTAAACTCCATGGTCCAACAGGCATTGCTTTCCAATACACACCTAATTGATTTTGACATAAAAAACCCTGTCCTTAATGTTCGAACTGGATGTTTTCTTAGCACTTCAACAACTGTGAAAGAAGCTTGAAATTCAAAGAAACAGAAACGGCTGGAAAAAATTAACGTAGATGGAGCAGTGCGCTAGGGGTTCATTGAATGTGTTAAATTAAGTGCGTAGTTTTGCCACAGAAAACCAGCTACGGACTAAAGTCAGGAATGTGTGGTAACGTGGTACAGTTGGCCTCTCTATATTCTCCTGTATTAGGCAACGTTCTTAAGACTGATTCGTGGAAAAAAACTAAAAGACCCAAAAGTTGGTGTAGTAATTCTTTCACGGGTAACTTTCGGTGGTGACCATCACAAGCGGTCAGATAATACTAGGTGACTTCGGACACGTTGGCAGACTCAACACTTGGGATTTCTCGTGGTTTCCTTCCTCCATTATTCCGGTCCCAATTGGCAGTCGCAGCAAGTTAAAAAGGTTGATGTTTATTGTACACTCAGTTATGGTGACAGTAGGAGGCTATTGGAGGATGGGGTGTTAAAATTAGAGAACACATATGCATCATTTTGAAAATGCGCAAACCTGAATTGTGAGGAGGTACCGATCAGGATGAGTACCTAAACGTAGCTTTTATTCGAAATTTTGACATCTTTCCAAAGCTGAAATTGACGGAACGCAATTTTCTATATAAGTATTGATCAGAGTACAGCCATATGCGAAACGGCAAATAACTAACAAGTGAAAATGTACACTTAGATGTCTAACTTTTCACGTGATTTAGTGGCACCTTTCAATGAGGGAGTGTATACCGACGAATTTTCTATGCGCTTTATATTCGGCATATATCACTATGTGACTATATGGATAGATTTTTACTAACCTCCATTACTGGAGCTCAGATTTGTAAAAAACATGTCGTTCCAGTGACTTGACTGCCTCAGATCGCGTTCCGATTCCTGTTGGCACTGCATTTCATCAACATACTTCTTCTACTTGGTCTCCAAGACCAAAAGTTCAGCTTGACCCAGGGGGATTTTGGTGCATTAGACAGTTTAGATGGTCCGGTATACTGAAGAGTTAACTTGAATTTGCTACATTTACTCGGAATTCCGTCTGCGCAAACCAGCAAAACAGTCGGGTATCTAGACTTTCTACCGGATATTCATTGACTGCTGATCAAATCCAATCGAACGCTACAAAGTGGCTTCATAAATTCCGCCACAGATCTCCCTTCTCAAGAAAGACAAAGCGGATCTACAAGAAGAAAACATACCACTCGCATGCCTCCCCCATCAGTAGTATAGTAGGATATTTTGAATAACAGCCGAAGAAGTTGCCTATTTAAGATATATGAGGGGACGTGTGACACCATTTTTTGCAGACGGATTAATGCTTAAGCCAATAAGTAAGTTTGGAATTTTGTGCGATTTATCCCAGAGTGATCGAACGTCCATTCAAAGTGGGAATTTTCGCTGCACGTCTAGGTCACACTTATTCGTGAGGAAGTACACGTCCCATAAGGTTTTCCAAGAATCAAAACAGAATCGTTCGCAAACTACTTTGGTGTTTACTGAAACCACCAGAATCGCCCGTTTATGATGGTCTCCTTCAACTCAGCGTGTTGAACAAAGGCCGTAACAAGGGGAACTACTCATGAGGCTACTAAAATCTCATCGACTCCCCAGCATCGTCTAACTAGTTCCGGTTACTTGCAAAATAAGTTGGCTTCGATGGGCGACTCAAATAAACTCATCCTTTTTATGTCTTTTTGCACAAAGCCTGGTGCGGTCGTCAACAGATATAGTTTAAGAGCTGTGTACAATTTGGTTTGAGTCACAGCGAACAAACAAACAAGCAAATTGATGGAAACTCGGAAACTGCACCTACCTGATGGATCCCAAGGGCGGTGAAACCGGTTGTGGGCCACCGAAAACCTTCCGAAAACCTTTCAGAAAAGTCCCCCCAAACGATTCACATAATGATTGCAAAATTAGACAACAGACTTTATGCCAGGCTTGCTATGGCTATGCGGAATCAGTGTAACCACGCGTTCCATTTAAGTCCTCTTATTATAATGGCTGATGCATGAATGGAGTACCTCTGTACACTCGATATTTACAACTTACCATTGTGTGCACAGTCGATCGTTAGATTCCACGTACTGCTTCAAAAGTGTACAACGATTAAGTGGGAAATTCTGATTTCCCAATTGGTGTAGCCTTGTTACTTTATGAGCCCCGTCCAGTTGATGAACCTAGGTACGTCGGAATGCCTAGTAACCGAAATTTAACACTGCATGTCGTATGTACAATCAATTTCCGCACAAATTCTGAATGAGCTAGAAAATACCAACTTCGAGTTTTGGCTTTTTCTCCCGGATGGTCATCAGTTGATCATAAAACCTTGGGCTAACTGATGAACCAAGAGTGGTTTCATTCATGTAAGCCCATATAAGTAAGAAAGATTGAAATGAAACTTGGAGAAAATACATCGGTTTTACCAGTGCAAATAACAGCAATGATTAGGGAGATGTAGAAACTCAACTGGCGTACACGGGGCTAACGGCCCTTTTAAAAAGTGAATGGGCATTGGCTTTAAGTTCTCTGTTGACAGTAGTTCTCTTTTGAATGACAGAGCAACGAAGCAGTTATTGAAACAGAGTGAGTCTGAACAACGGTGGGTCTCGACAATCAGTTGAAACTAGAATCGTTTATTCAAGTGTCGATTTGCTTTGTGAAGGTGAGAGGAGCTCGGTAAACAGTGGGACTCAGGGGACGATAAGCATCGTTGAAGCGTTTTTCGGAGTCATCTAAACTGTTCCTGGCTGAGTATGTTCTCATGTATGGTGATTTCGATCCCACAATTGGTGTACCGCCAAAGGATGGTTGCCTGAATGTTACCAACCCAAGATCTTGCGGGCGTTCCGGTAATGGTGGTGCTGAATCACTTAAGCTAGGCTGGTCACAGGACTGAGTTGTGGAAACTTTTCTCGAATACCCCTCACCACCTTCACTTGCAGGATGACCTGTTTTAGTATAGACACCGAACGGATCACATTCATCGTACACACCATTGAGATGCGCTTTAGAAACAAACTCATTGTTTGGTGGCGGAAGCAGTGCCTGACCATTCTGACGCCATGTACCATACAGCTCGTTAGTTGGACACTGAAGTACAGGTACTGTGCTGCACACGGTGGCTGTTGAGTCTCTGTTGTTGTGATAGTAGATAATTCCACCACGCCCGCTGAAGGTGTCTAACTTTCTCCTGCAATGAATTTTTAAAGAAAGCTTGAGTACGATTAAATTAATTCGACATGCATGCATCTTCAAAGAGATTAACTTTATTAATAAAACAGAAAAGTACAAACAGAGCAAAAATAAGTGCTGATCAAAAGCACCCGAAGAATGCTTCTACAACAGAAACCTCCGGTGGATACTGGAATTTCTCCGCAACTGGTGAGGAAAGAAGAATTTATTTATTTATTCAGATATTTTATTCAGATATCTTTGGAATTTTTTGTCAGAATAAGTACAATTTAGCCATAGTCAATGCTGGTGAAATTTGGTGCGGAGCTCTCTTTTCATAAAAATTTCAGTGGTTGGTTCGATTAGGCTTGTTCAGGAACAGTCTTTTGGTGGGTAAAAACTCGAACTCAAGAGCATACAACAGTGCGAACATCAACTTTCCATAATCCAGTTGTTCTACGAAAACAAAGCCACGAAAATTAAAAAAAGTGCTTCAAGAAGCACTTTCTAGTACAGAACTAAGTATGATGGAAAATTCCCGAACGAGTAAATATCACCGTCTGCAATAAGAAAACCCATGTAACTGATAGGCCAATGAACAGCGGAAAAAAACTGCCTATCAGTCTTTTGGTTAACTCGGTGTAAAACGTTCGCCCGAATGAGGTCATCCGGTTCAGAGATGACTTTCCTAGGTTTACTAACCCTTTCTCTTTAACCGATCTGATCATACCGCCACGTTGATGCCCACCATTACACGATCTCGTTGATTTTAATCACGTGTGTGCGTGTGGTAACAACGCTGTCACGGTCGTAGTATCACCTTAAGAGGTGCTTGCGACGCTGGATTGATTGAGCATTTTGCACCTGTAGGTGCGTTGTGTGAGCAAACGCATAAATTAGTCGCTCATTACTTGCAGTGTGGTGAGTGTAATGGTCTTCCCTATAAATGTCAAATGATATTTCTACTCACTGTTGTTCAATCCAAATGATCACCGTCAAGCTAGCGCCCACCTCCTGCGGCCACCTAATGACACATCTAACAGAAAAAAATACAAAGACTGCCACGCAGTTTGTCCTTCGAACAATCGAGAATTATGCTGTTGAAGCGTTAGTAGGGAACATATCCGGCAAATCTTTCTGAACAGGCTGTTAGACGGTTCCAGTATGACACAACCGAAATAATTATCGTTTCAGAAAAAGTCTGGTAAACAATCGGTAGTTTTTATTTGAACAACGTTTCGCTTTGAGACAAAATCTTCATCAGTCCAAATGAACAGGTCGCCAAATTGGCTAGATTATAAGGCAGACGGGGAACCAATCAGTAAGTCCTCTTCACACTAGATCAGTGTTGAGTGTCAAATAACGGCTCTTGTCGGCTAGTGTGGGTGCCAAAATCTTGAATTGATGGGTTGGAGGGGTCCCAAATTTTTCTTTCAATAATCTTCCACTTCAGGGTGGTTCACTTGATGATTCACCTCGGGTGCCACTAGTGGATTTTCCTTGATCTTCGTGGGCATGTGGATGTTACGACAATTTAGTTGAGAGGAGGGGGGTGCATAAGGTCGAGTGGAATCCAGATGATGACTACTCTTCCCTCTGATATTTGGAAACCAACACGTGTTAGCTCGAGTGACACAAGACCGTTCTTCACACGCGTGCCAGTTCCACGCCTTCTATTCTGTTAACACTGGGAAGCTTGGCGGTGTCTACCGCCTCGGCTATCAGTCTTTGTGACGTCAAAATCTCCTCAAAACCTCAACATTTTCCAAGTCGATTTTGTGTCCCGTGTCCAGTGCGTGTTCCGCGACTGCCGAGTCTTTTGGTAACGCCTAATATGCATCTGGATTTCTCGGCGGCCTGTTTATTCTTCTACTATGCTCTCCGATTATGGTGTGTAGTTCCCTGGCCGTCTGTCTTATATAGACCTTGGTGCAGTCGTTACACTTAATTTCGTAGACACAGTCCCTGGTTCTGTTTGCCGGGAGGTGATCCTTCAATTGCACCAGTGCAGAGTGCAGAAAGCTACTCGTACGTTAGCCATGTTTAGAATTCTTCGAATAACCTCCGATGTCCCTGGTTTATATGGGACAACAGCGGTCCCGAACCATTCCCTACTGAGTTTCGCTACCTGTGCCAACACCATTCGCAATTGAGGCTTAATCATGCTAGCTGGATATCCACTACCCCGAAGTTTGTCCTTTGCATCACTTTGGGCCGCTGTCCGATCAGCTTCTTCTGTGCACAGGGCCTTTACACGCCTAAAAGTTGATGACGCAATATTGGCGAAGCCGACTTCGGATGGGCAGACGTGTAGTTCAAAACTGTTCCGGTGTCGGTTGGCATCTCGTACACTATGGTCTCTAGTTTCTTCCCAAACTTATGTGTCATGCAGTCTAAAAAGGCCCGTGTACCCGAGGTTGACCCCATCTCCATATTAAATCTGATCTGTAAACTCAGTTGATTCAGATAATTGTAAAACTCACTAAACTCGTCCCGTTTCATGACAACGAAAGTGACATCTACATACCACCAGAATATCTTAGGTGGGTATGGGAATCCGGCCAAAGCCCTCTGTTCCAATTCTTCCATGAATATATTTTCCGAGACCGGGTATATTGGAGATCCCTTTGCTAGACTTTGTTCTTGAGTATAAACCACTTAGTCAAAGATGAAGTGGGTGAGATTCAGGCATGGTTTTATGCCTTCCACTATTTCATCTACGGTAAGCTGTGTCCGTTCTGAAAGGGTGGTGTCCGCCAACAGCAGTCGCTTGGCTATTTCTAAGGAATCACCTTTTGGCACATTTGTACATAACGAATTCACACAGAAACTTACGAGGATGTCATCTAGTTCAACAGTGACACCCGCTACCTTGTTGGCGAAGTTATATGAATTTTAAATGTAAGTAGTAGATTTCTCAGTGAGGGGACATCTGGTTTATGGATTTTTGGAAGGCCATAAAGTCGTGGTTGGATTGCAATTGGGGTACAATCAATACTAGTTGCCTTGCTCTAATTGGTTTATCACGGACCGCAAATATCTCCCAACTTCGGCTTTACTCCCATTCATTATAGATGTAATATTCACCTTGTCGATCTCCCGATGGCGACCCTCAGCTAGGTGTTGCTTAAGCTTCTGTAAATTATCATTCTTGTTCTTGTTAGACTCATCCATTGAGCACGCAAGGCCCTTGCAAACACAAATTGAGGGGTTATGACGAACTCGCATGTGACTTCTTGCTTGTACGTCACTGGAGTGCGAAATGTTTGACAGTCTGATGTTGCAGAAAATCGATGCTACAACGACGGACAGTTATGATGGCCGTCTGTTTTTACATGTACCAGAATATGCCAGGCCAACAATGTGTCACAAGATCATCATGAGACGCCTAAGGTTACCGGATACAGGCATATGGCTTCTGGGTAAAGGGTGCGCAAGGCCCGTAATCGTCGTTTGTACTACAGAGTAGTATAGCCCTGTGAGGCTTGTGAACTACAATAATTTACAGATTTTTTATGCACGTGGTGCTTCTAGAAGAAAAAAGCTACATTTTCTGACAACTACTCACAGATACCAAGCCCATAAAGAGGGATTTCTGCTGTGTTCAACAAATGAGGTACTAAAATGGCAGAATAAAACTGCTACAAATAGCAGACTTGTCTGGTTAAACATGTAAGCATAAAGTCAGAATGCTTCACTTAGAATGATCCGCAACTTAACGAAACTCCTTAACAACTATCGTTGATTAAAAAACTCACAACACTTTGCGATGTGCCAAAGAATAGTTTCGTTTTCGTTTTTGGGCAGAATCACTAGGTTACGTGGATGGTCCAGATTAAAATGGAACGAGAACTAATCAACCAATTTAAGTTATTTCTGTATTAGGTGCAGTTCGAGGAACATTGTTTGTTAGGGTGGGTTCCAAGTTCTAAGACCGATGACGAAACTTACATGAATTTGGGTCCGGCTTAGGGCATAGTTCTTCTGGTTTTATTCGCGCGATGATTCCCGCTGAACGTCATTTTCACCTTTTGTCCATGTGTGTGGATGAGTTAGTGCATCGGTAGTTGTTTAAGGAGGAGGGATTATGTGAACTTTGTTCGGGTTGGGAATTCTACTCGGCTTTTTTGCCAATGATCTTATGTGCATTCAAAACCACACACATTCACGTGTCAAGTTGGCTTATTCCGTACGCTCGCCAGTCCCACACCCTCGATTCTATTCACGCTTTGATGCTTGGTAATTTTCACCACCTCAGCTATCAGCCGCTGTGGTGGGAATCGCAGTCCGCGTCTTAAAACTTCTACATTCTCGCGATCTATTCACTGTTCTGTTGCAATAATGCCGCAATTAATTGAAGGTCTTATTTCCATTTCCGCGGTTTTAAATTGGACTCCATTTCTATTTATGGGGGTAAAGATGAAGCCATAATTGAGTAGGTGTTTTGATTCTGCCCTTGCACTTTGTGCTTCACGTGTGAGTAGGATTATGTTGGATTTCCGGAGACAACTGCACTGAATTACAATCTGTACATATCGGTGAAAATTAGAGAACTCTTTCAGGCAGTGCATTTATGGCTTCATATTTACTGTGAGACAAAATGTATGTTTACTAACACTGTTTTTGCTTGCTCAAAAGCTCCTAGCGGGAAGCTCCGCCGCAAGAACTACACAATTCAACAACAATCCCATAATAAGTTTTATGAGAAATTATTTTTTAAGACCCAATCAGAAGCAATGAAGCTGTTCAAAAAGGGTAAAAAAGAGGTCCGTACATGGACAATATCCAACCAGACCGTTAGGAAGCTACGGCAAGACGTCATTTCTGTCTCACTATGAGGGTAAGCTCAATGAATCTGTACGGTGTTTAATATGGTGCTTTGATAAGTCGTGTATCATGTGCGGCGGAGAACAACTGGGCGAGTGCAAACATTTCGGCTAAATGTTCCAGACATTTCAGCGCTCCAATAGTTTGATTACACGGAGGGTCGAGGATAGTTAAAGACTTTCGTCGCTTCGGGTGACTGCCATTTTGACTAAAGAAAGTCTTCCAACTAAAACTCATCATTTGTGAGTCATTTCTGGATGAAATATAATCAATTCTCTCTTTGAAATTATCAGCCAAGCTTTCACTACCCGCCGATGGTAGTTCTAGGGGAAGTATTTTGTCATATCGCGATGGTGTACTTAAGAGAATGTCAACGCGGTAAATTATGTGTGCCACTCATTAGGAGCGGCAAAAGTTACAGCAAAGGACCGACAAAAATGTCTGTGTAATCAACACCACATTGACGCATCGTGTCATTAAGTAGTTGAAGATTGGGTTAAAAAGCGAATAGAGGAGCCGAGGTAAGTAACTGTAGCAACTTAGTCCAAAGTGGTCCAAGACATTTTATTAGAACTATAAAGGATTAGCAATGTCTGATTCCAAAATGATGTACCCACAAATTACCTTTGGTATTTGTTGACCCCAAAAGTATGTGGTGCCCGCAAACCATATAAGTTGTTATTACTCTGCATGTTAGTAATTGGGCGCCAAATCCATATTATCCAGTAAAAGGCGGGTTACAAGCATTTTGTTGGGTTCGGAGACCGGCAAGGATATTCACACTTAATAACGAAGGCAGAACGGCCACTGGATACTTACATTATTGATCGATGCCTCCAGAACAGCGTCAGTGTAACGATCATTGTTAGGACGACCAGTAAAATCCCAAAGAATGATATCCCTCCGATAAAAAGCCAGTTCACCTGAAGTGATATAAAGATATTAGAAATAAAAACATCCTCCATTCATTTTGATTCTTCTTACAAGGGACTAAAAAGTGTCTCCTGATTTGAGATTCACCTAAGTAATTTGACAATTCGTTAGTCTAATTTTAGCCCATTTCGAGCCCAGAACCTAATGAACGTAATATCAAGCAAAGGAATTTTAGAGAATAACGGAACATTTCGTGTACTGTTTTGTTAACCTTGGAACAGATTAGCATGTTGCGGAGGCAGTCCAAATGGGATAAAACAAACCCGGAACTAGGATTTCTCCCAAGTCCCACGTGTACTTTATTTTTTCATATCATTAACCTGCAAGCATTTCCTGATTGAAGTTTGCCGGCTTTGAAACCTCAGCAACTGTGCTGCTTCTGAGATAATGTTATTTCCTCATCGTATTTCATTGTTCATTCGTGGGAGGGCGTTTCGCTCGTACGACTAGTCAGCTTGGGAAACTGATGGCAGTAATGCAGCCAAACATAATTATTCAGGCTAAAGAGAATAGCAGAGCTTTATGTCTGTCAAAATATAGTCGACTAATTATTTGTGAATCTCTCGGACCTGCTTTTGTGGGGAGTACTAGCAATTCACTCGCAGATCATTTTAATTTGTGGCCGCTTGTGAGCTACAAAGGACTCCCAGATATAACTGCTTTCTCTTTTCGAGAGGTTGGTAGACGTTAAAATTACTATTCATGACACATCGCCGTGCTTCAAATCTTCTGAAAGCCGGTAGTCCTTAATTTCAATAAGGACTACAAACATTATGAATTGAGTCTTTCTGGAAGTAGTCTCACCTGATCGTGAAGGGAGCTACTCAAAAAGTATAGTATTAGTACAAGTGTAGCAACTTTGCTGTGTACATCACAGTCATCAAATTTTCACACCCAAATCAGGACGCGGAAATTCGGACCATCCTAGACAAGACCTTCATCACCACTTCTCGCCGCGCTTTTTCATCCACAGCGAGACAGGATAATCAACCCATCTAAAATCTGGATCGTCGTTTGGGTAACTGAACGAGTACCATCCGATGCATTCTGTAACTACAAGTATGTGTTTGAAGAACGGGGTTCACTGTTTCCCTGAACAAACTGTAGCAGATTTTGAGAGCTCAAATAAGGACCGTACGCGTGCGTTTAGTGTAGCAATTTCCCCCTGGGATGAGAATGTTTCTCTTGGACACATTTCGGAAACTTGAAGTGGACCCTTTGGAATTTTGAATGTTGGCTACGTGTGTAATCAACCGGTAAGCCCGATTACTGATCACCGACAGAGCGTCTTTTCTGTGCGGTGTGGAATTTCACATGGTTTTACGGAACGAAGAAAATGTCGGGAAAGTAGAACCAGTGAACTTATGCAGGACAAGCCATGGATAACATAGCTTTTTAAGGAAATCGCGGAAGATGGCAAACGGTTGCCTCGTTTTCCAGCAACGTTTCACCACATTACGTTCCCCGTACCAAGTAGCAAAAGGAATCCAATTATTCCTTCATCAAGGTCATGAAGTGCATTAGCTAATTACTCAAATCCGCTACTATATTTATGTGATCATCCATTATCTGTATTGGACCCAAACCCCACGATGCTAGCGTACAGATGTCACCACTTGCATCTTGTTTAATAAGTTATACTGGTGCCGCATGCTCCGGAACATGATTCGATAAGCAGCCTACTGTTTCTTAACTTTGTGACATTCTTTTCCACGACTCTTATATAGAGCCAATTTCGAACGTGTTACAGGATGCCATAAGTATGACTGTACCCTTATGTAACGCGCGTGATCCCTAGTGTTTCATCGGGAGAACACGAAAGTGCAAAATACGTCCATCAAACAGAAAGGTGACAGAACATGTACACCCACTTTTCGAGAGATACACTCATTTGCAAATCAATCTGGTTTTCAAGAGAGTGTATTTCTCGAAAGTAGTTCAATTTGGACTCAGGTAGAACATAAGGTTGACGGAAACTCGGGGACTATGCCTACCTGATGAGTCCCAAGAAACCGGTCGTGGGCTGTCGGAGAGTTTTCAGCAACCTTTTGAGTAGTTTCCTTTTTAAAAAATGTACACTCACTATTTCACGTAGGAATAAACCAAACTTGCACACGACGGCAGCCCATGAATGAAGAAAACATCATTTGTCTCATATGTATCGCATCCTCTGAAGGTTAAGTAATTGCAGAGAATCCTTACACATGATCCATTCTGTTGCGGCAAGATTGGGAAACCCGGTGTTACAGTCATATGTTATAACCTCAAAGAAGTGTCAGCGAGGTGTTTATCAGTTAGATTCTTGCATTTTTGACCATTAGGCGATGACAATAAGTGAAGGGCAACATAGGCGGTACGTGCTCTGAACATGCGCTGTTATTATACAAATGCCTAATGGACGAGGAACTATGAGAAAATATTGGGCTGATGTGAACCTTTTTACAGTCAGAAACATCAAAGAACATCGTTTCTTGGGGTTTGAGGTACCCAAAATAACCAGGGGACTTCTTGTCAACGAGGACAATTATGATCGGCATAATTGGTCATTCATGGCGTGTAGAGGGGACATTGTTCGAAATGCAGCATCACCTCTATCTACCCAACGAAACATTTAGAAACCCTTCTCTAATACTAGCCAGCAGATGCTCATGGTAGTGTCAGATAGTGGCTATCCTTTTTGAACTACGACCATTTATCGAATGCGTCTTTACTTACTTACGTCTTTACTTACTTAAATGTTGATCTCCAAGAAAGAGACAGGTTTCCTGTTTTAGAACGTACACGTATGACAGGAACTTAAATATAGGTTTCCTCCAGTTGTTAGCCCCTTAAAGTTGGAAAATTAGCTGGGGTAAAACAAGGGACCTACAGAATTCAGAAAAAAAACAAGTGTATTTCTTCCACGCAACATAGCAAGTCAAGTTTCCGGCGCAGGGATAGAAACATTTTAACCTCAATCACGCGGGACCTCAGGTTTATGGTGGTTCGGCGCGCTGATTGTGTTACACGTTTATTTGAAGATAACTAGGGCCATTCCTTTCAGATCCCGTTCTTTTCAGGCAAATCCATCTGCAGATGTTCCCGTGGATGAATCAGATTGGAGGGCTAATATGGGTCGTCTATCGGTCATTTCCCACGTACCACTTTTCATATGGAATGTTCACTGGTTCTCCCACATTTTCGGTACATTCCGTGAGACTGAAATTCATCGAGGTGTTCTGATGGTCAGGGTTTTTGCATTGATGATGCGCTCATAGAAAATCACCATATGCAGTTGTAGCAGCACCGGTTAGCTTTTCGAATAGGTAATCTACATAGGTGAATCAAGTGTACAAAAGCCGCACCTGTTATGCTAGTTCGGTTATAATCGAAGTTGATCAGTCAGTCACGAGCAGTAGTTGGCGTGACCTCGTTTGAAGTGTAAACAAATAAGCCATCAAGTGCAAACGGGTGTGTAGAAATCAGTCAGCCACACAGCTAGGGTACGCAATTTCAAACGGATGTAATAAAGATGATATTTATTCCCAGTAAGCCGTCAGGGTTCAGGACATTATGAACGGCTTTCCGAGTGCCTGGCTTAACTGTTTAAGATTATAGAGGTATTCAGCAATGTTGCTGTAAGCTTCGAGCGTGCTGGCAAGCTAAAACGAACCGCACTGTTGTTGAATGCTAATTTTAAATCCCCTGTAAAAAAGGAAATTCAGAAAGACTTCAGTCTCTGGTCTTTGTTTCATGGTTGAACTTAATGGCGATCGGGAATATAACAAACGTTCTCTCCACAAATCTTCAGTACCCTTCTGTTATGTAGATGTGACTGACTGCTTTGTGCAGCGAGTATATGAATGAGTGCTTTGTTTTGAAGAGAAACGGCCTGAACATAATGTTTCTTCCTTCCACTGACATGGCGGCGCTTCTGATGTAAAAGCATATACCTAGGCTAGTAAACGATGTTTCGAGTTTTGGACTTCCGTTGATTCAGCCTTTAGCCACTCGACGGCTTCCTGTTGCATTAGCCCATATTTACAGATGAGCTTCGGAATAGATGGTTCGTTTCATCGTGTAACATGGCTGGTCTGCCAACCGAAGTTTTTAATGACATCAGATTTATCACAAGTGGTACACCCATCAAGACCACAAACCCTCAGTCTCTGAAGCCTGTTATAGAGAGAGATTTTAGCTCTTCTTCGCGGAACAGGTTCCATCAAATAGGTAACCGCCTACAGGTGGTACCCCCAGCTGGAAATGCTCCAACTAACGTGTGATATGGGATTTCGCATACCGAAGCATTGAAGGTAGAAACGAATGTTCCTTCCCAGTATGAAAACAGTTAATTGATTCACAGCAACCTACTAGTGCACCATTCACCAAACTGAGGGCATGTTTATGTAAATTTAGATATTTCGCTGTCAAACCATACTGAACAGTGGGTCAACCTCTTTTAGTGGGAATCCAATAGCTAAAGGAGAAGTACATCCAGTGCTTCAAAATATTTCTTTATTGTGCAAGGAATAGTTGAGCCAGAAGCACTTTGGTAACGGCAGTTTTAGGACACAGGCACCAACAGTTACGTTGTTTCCAGAATATCACTGGATTTATCGGCCATACATACTTTTATGTACACTTCATACCCTTATCAGTTTTGCGGATCTTGCTCCACAAAGTGTTGGTCGTAGCAATCCGAGAAAATTTCAAGGACAGATGTATACGGATAGTACTTTCAGGTCTTTCTTAATTAGGCCAGGAGAAAACATTCATTTGCTAGCTATCAGAGCCTTACTCTTCAGTAGTTTAAGCTGTTAAATGCAGCTCAAACTCTGCTAGAGAACTGTATTTGTGAGACTAGGTAGAGTAAGTTAGGATGTCGGTTTTATTCTCAGAATGATATATATGTTGGTATCATCTAAGCGGTCCTATATACATTTAATCAAACGGTATCTACAGGATCTTTTTGTGCTAAGGATCTTTCCAACGGGCAAATGTGTTCGCATTTGCTCAAACTAGACCCGATGTAAGTGCATTGGAAAACACAAGGTTTCTTCTGGAAAAAGAGAATCAACTGCTTAGTAGTACTTTACTTTTCTTGTGTTTAGGAGACAAGAGCTCCATAGGGCCAGGGCGGGTAGGTAGAATAAACTAAAGAATATATGCATGGTTGATGTAATCGTTGTTTATTTAAGTAAAGAGTGAATCGGTGGATCACTTCAGTATTTTATGAGCACCTTTGTGGTCGTATTGTGAAAGGCAGCTTGTGCTCCCCTCCAAAAGGCAATACTGTCAAGTCAGTGATATTCGTTTCCATACAACCAGGCATAACGGTCCAAGTACACCGTAGAGTGTACTTTTCCTCCAAGGAGCGTGTTAGCTTCAACAACCAACAGTCTGTCATTGTAATTGTTACTGAAGCACTATTCATTAGGATTGTTCGTATCCTTTTTGTTACACAACAGTCGTGATGTTCAAAATAAGTCGTCACAATTTATGCTGAAGTATTCAATCGAATATGGAGTAAAACAATAACAATAGTATTCATCAAACTCACTGATTTACTCGCCGTTTCTTCACAATGGTCTCCTGACCACCCTTCCTCACAGTGGCATCTATAGGCGAATTTATCTGTGTACTCCAAACACTTTCCTCCATTGAGACATACTTCAGAAGAGTTTGTTCCCAAAGTTTCACTTCGTTCTTTAGCTGCCTCAAGACAGGCCAATCGTCTTTCGCTGCAGCGGTGACCGGTCCAGGGCTCGGTACAGTTACAACGAAAACTTTCATTATAGATGCCCACGGCATGACATTCACCACCATTTTGACAGGGCAACGTGGAGCACGGATCATAGTCCGGGTAACATTCTGGGCCTGTTTAGAAATCGGAAGTGTGCTGTGTCATATTGTTGAACGTTAAACACAAAACCTAGGAGTAGTGGAGGTTTTCTTGATTTGTAGTAAACCACCCTGATGAACGAAACCGACTGTAAGAAATTCAAAACAATCCTACTCGCAGACAAACGTATATGGAGTAATGATATAGTTTCCAGCAATCTACATAACCCAATTCAGCCGCGTAATACTGATGGAGCCATATATGTCAGGTGATTTGCTACATCCACTTGAGTCCTATCAATTGAAGCTGATTCTTAAGATGTCAACTTCCGCTCGAGTAGTAGTAGTATCAGGCACAAGATGGGCAGTATATTAAGGTAGTATGTAAGAATTGGTCTAACGCCCCTCCGTATTTTCGCAGCACCCCGCCCGATGTCTGGCAGCTTAATGTGGTGCAAGTAAAAGTGTAGTGATTTCAGAAACCAATAGCACTGGATGGCGCATGTTTGGACGCTCAAAGCTCGACTCACCCACTAACTTGGTGGTATATGCAAGCACTTTTCGGCATGTGACTTTTTTGACATCCTGAAGCCCTTAAGCAAGAGCTTGAAGTATTATCCATTGTGTCATATTAGTTCAGCGTTAAATCCTAACATCTGCATTAATGGTGCTTTTTGGGTTATTTTCAAATAACAGAAAACAATATCTTAAACGAAAACATTCCAAAATTTCAGTGCAACCATTAGTACGGTTCTTCTTGCTGAAACGATGAAAAATTTTTCTCTTCCGTTTGAGAGTTGTTAAGCAAGCTAATATAACTTAGGTCGTACCACAGATGACATTCTCCAAGGCATGAAAACTTGAGTGACTGACATCCAAACCGGAGTTTGGTCATCTATTCAACGGCGCGATTTGATTACTGGCGCTAAGAAGAAGGAGTAATAGAATGCAGTATGCACCAACTTAACTGCGGCAATATGGCATACATTATAAAGCTGGTGAGATGATGATGTCGCTCAGATCATGCAAAATACAAATTATACAACCAAGTGCCCTGCATTTTTACGTTTAGTTCTTTCGAGGACAGTTCAAGTGCAGACATCTACCGAGTGAGATAAAAATCGTCCCTGTGTGCTTACAAGACTATCTATGACATGTCACGGAGAAAGTGAGGTACCAACTTTGGTAGATGCCCCTACTTCTTCCGTGTGCTCTCCAGTCTTCAGAGATCGACCGATCAGTTTGGGATTATTCGTCAGGCTATTACGAGTTTTTGATGATGCTGATTTTATTCCAATGGCCAGAAAAAACCTATGATGTCTACAGTACAGGATTTTCAGTATTCCCTGTAGAAAGACATGAGAATAACTGCCAAAGGGTAGAAGTGACTCACTTTCTCGTCCGTTACATACGCAAATTCGTCCTTTCCGATCTTCCCGGTTGTGACACGTCGCATTTCGTGCACACGGTTCAAAGAAACAGGAATCTTCCCTTTCACAATTGGGCCCCGTTAGACCTGAGCCAAAATTAAGTTAACTCTGATGTCAGTCGATGTCACTCTGCTCTCCGTGAAAATATGTGGTGTTTCAAATCAAACAATCCAGGGTTCAGAAAGTGACTGTTATTCATGATGAAACAGCAGCACATATTTTGGAAACCGATGCATTTGATGCAAAACATTCTGTCCCAAGCTTTAGAAGTATACATGATACGATGGTTCGGCCAGATAAGCTGTTTACATTAAGAGGCCGATTCTTAAACGACACTATTCAAGAGGCATGACAGTGGAACATGCGTAACCAACCTGCCTCCGTATATCTTAACTCTGTTAGCATCAAATCTTATCACTTCGGATTTTGATACCTAAGCGATTGAAATATGCAGTTTGTCTCCCCTGAGTCCCGTTAGATAGAGACCGCATCAAAATCAAAAACCCACATTAACCTTTCAGTTTGCTCCGACAGAAAGCAGGTAATTAGGACTAACAGGTGCAACGAGTCAGTCTGTGACCCAATACATCTATGCTAAGACTATGTGTGAAAGCACACTAAGGTGAGTGCTTACAAATATAAATTAATCGGCGCAAGGGAAAGGTGGTTCCTTCCATCATTATTCCAGGAACAAGGCATCCTCTGGCAGGTTAAACAACGTTAAAATTCACATGTTCAATGCTTCCATCATCCTTGTCCTACAGTTTTTGTCCGCATTTCTGTGGGGGATGCCGATGAGGTTCAGTGGACCTGACGCTGGTTTTAATGTTGGGCCTCTCAGTCGAAATGTGGACATCTAAATTTATAGTCTCACGGTGGGAGACAAGTGAGCTAACGTTCAGTGTTCAAGGATACTGAACGTTAGATAGGCAACACTGAGAATATAAGTTTGCCCAAAATTTATATATGCCCGTTAACGAATACCGAAGATTTGTATTTTTGAGGGCTACAATGTAAGCAACATCGGTGAGGGCAATATGCGGCCAACTAAGTGGGATAGACGGATAATATCTTTCGATCATACCAGTATGGGTTTTGAGAAAAAATACCTGAATGTTTCAAAAAATATCTGGTGCCTGGTGGTCTCTACCCAACTTCCATTGCTTTTCCCATCTATCATCAGTTTCACGAACGGCGAACAGATCCACAAAAAGAAGTAGACTCACAAATCGTTGTTGAATTGCCCACTTCGAGATTTTACCCATAAGATGTTGGCTTCCAAATTGTGGTAGGTCATGCCTCCTTCATTTCTGGGTCCAAATATGTAGCTGCCACTTTATAAAAATAAACAAGTCTTAATGATTGGTCGTTAAACTGTTGATGTTACATGTCTAGCTGTTTTGGACATCCACAACTCCAGTTCACACCCTACCTCTTTTGCACTAGCTTTAATCGTCTGCTGGAATAAGGATTGAGACTCCACATCTTCATCCAATTTGAAAAATTTGGCAAAAGATGGTTGAGATATTTTTCCTGCTTATATGACCGAAATCGGCATGCAGCATCCTGGTTTGCTTGACGGAAGCCCATTTCTTCACTAATCTTTTCAGAGAATAAAATACGTGTGCGCTTGTCAGATGTGTATGTTGATTACGAATAATCTCATATGTTTACTTGAATATAAAGATGTTCACGTTCTTGATACTTGGCTTTGAGTTGTCTACACATGGAACTAAGATTCCCGTTTAACGGTAGCCCGTTCAGTATAGCGAGTGTTTTTCGCGCAGATAAACTGCACACTTATCATTTATTCTCTAAATATGTGGCTCTGATATCGTTAGTGAAATGACAACGGGTTGAATGTTAGTTTCCTTCCGTGATGCAAGCTACGGGGGACACATATTACTCCATTGTTGTCTTACTGGAATTCCAGACTGACACTGGACGACTTATCATGAATCCACATGCACTGGCCATCCACATGCAATACTCCACTAGGCTTTGCATCCCTCTTTGCCGTGTTGGTTGACTGATCTAAAGAGGGCGGTCCAAGCCAAAAGAGGAAGAATTTAAGTTGCTAGTGTAGTTATAGTCGAAGCGGCTGCGCACAGTATAGTGTGAGCCCATTAGAGAAAGAAGTATCCCTGACAGACGAACGTTGGATACTGGAAGTCTGCTTGAATGGATACTTTAGTGTAACTGAGAAAAACAATTCAGGTGAAAGGTGTCTCCCGATACCCTCTTGTCACATTCTTGGTCATTTACTAAGTTGGAGGGATCCCATGAGGACAGCTGCGCCCACATAGTACGACTCAATCTATGCTCTTCCGGATGAGCCTGTGAATCCGATGCAAACACGGAGGAGTAAGACAAACTAGCGGGAGTCTGCTGGGAGCCACCATCTGACCTAAGCATAATCATGCAGCCATTTATGAGCAGTTCGGTGTTATGTAAATTTATCTACCTGTATTATTCAGCAACAGCTGTAAACTGAGGTGATGTGCATAGACTCAAATGTATAGCGAGAAAAACCACTGAATAAAAAACTCATTCGTGGAATGCCACTGGTGATGGACTTCTTGGTCACCACTGAGTAGGTTTGACAGTGTGGTTAGCCAGGTTACATAGGTTGATACTCATAGGAATAATGTGTATCGTGTTCTAGGTTGACAGTGTATTCAGTTGTACCTCAGTTTACACAATGCTGGATAAGTCTCACTACGATGAGCTTCTGAAGAAAAAGTTGAAGACATGGTTAACACTCGCCCAATATGGTGTGTTGTAAACACCTGCTGAATCGGAGACGTTATTGGCCTACTATGCTCTGAAGTAACTTTGCCCGGCGTAACATACATGCAAAAGATGTTCCTCAAATCCATCAGGAAGAATGTAAAACCAAATGTGAATTCAGGCTGTCGTGGGAATATGTTTCTCACCTCCAGGTGCACACCAGCTGTTTGGTCGCTAGTGGGAGAACACTGAGAAATAGTGAATTACTTTTATACTTTCACTAAGTTTACGGAATTCAGTGGTTTAGAATGACGCATTTTCGTTGAGAAATTAGAGAGTAAAATGAAAGATAAGTAACACTTTTGTGAATATGAACGTCTCCGTTGCACTAACCACTCCCAGTATAAAATCATGCTGAATCGGCCGAAAACGGTTACCGACCAATTTTCAGTGACTAAGAAAACCTTCACTGGTGCGCAAAATGATATTTATCTTATTGAGATATTAATGTATTACCTTAATTAGCTCATGTGTTTACGTAATGCGCTACTCATAAAGTTGATGTGTTCCTTTATGTCCCTTTGATTTCAGACATCTCTCAGTAGTGCAATTTCTCTGACTTACGTCACCACCTTCGTTGCCGTCGCAATGGCTTGTTGGAACCCAATGAGTGTCGCTCTTTCCATTTGCCTTCAGCTACGTTTTTCCAACGGGAACTATCGGTCGAATGAACGTAGTTCAACCACTCGAACACGGCTTCAATTAGTCACCAAACGGAACGGAAATGTAAGAACAGTAGCAACTATGACGTGCGTTTTTCTTCTCATTCAATAGATTGGAGCAATCACAACGAAGCATGGCCTTGTCCATACATACAGTATATGCGTACCATGAATGGCTCGGGGAAGAAGCATGTGGTTGATCAGAGAATAAGGTTGAATTTGCCACCGACCATTTCGCAAAGTAGATAGACCAGCCATTGGATCTGCTGAATAGAAACTAACGTACGTGCTGTGCATAAGCTCCGCTGATAAGAATAGTACTTGCTCATGAATGGATACTTCGGGAAGTTTGCCCAAAGGCCGCATGTTTGATAGCTTCGAACGAATTGTCCACATACCGGCAAGAACTTGCACTATGAAAGCTTGCTCTTAGTTGGGTGCACATGTTTGTAGGGTACACATTATTTCATTGGTGCCATCCGTTTTGCTGTCTTCTCCGGTATGTGATTGTGAGCCGACTAGTGAGCATCGAGTTTTCAAGTCTCCTGTCTCTGGGGCGTAACAGTTCACTGGTGCAACTAAGACAGGCAATCTTAAATGTTCGTCTTGAAAATGAGATACAGACAAACCTGCCTCATGGCAAGAAGTGGGTCCCCTTCTTTTCATCTCTATGGGAACAAGTAATCAAACTGTCGTCACCACCTGCAACCGATCGAAACCTGTCGACCCTCCGTTCCGTCAGTCTTTTGTGTCCAGTTAAAATACCTGTGCGTCCACTATTGATGTTAAGTTGGTATACCATTTGATCCAGCTCAGACTGTTCTTAAGGTGAGCAAACCAAAGCATAGCATTTTGGTTTGCCCTACCCAGTCGCGTCGGTGTATTTTCATACCCAGGTGATAGAAGGATTGACCTGCTGATTCGCGTTTGTCTACTCGGATACACGGGGAGGGGGCAAAATCGGCTATTCGGATGAAATGGTGCACAGCTAGTATAGAGCCGGAAAACTCTTCTAACTGCTCGGATTTTATACAGCTGCGTGCAAAGTTGAAGGTCTTGTTCAAATATAAATGATCAGTTCAAAAATATAAACCTAATTTGGTATTTAAATTTTTGCGTAATACATTACTGCCGTACTAGAAGAAATGATAATTATACACAGAAATTTCTAAGTTTTCCATTTGATTTTGTCCGATTGATTTATTGTCCAGTGTATTTGATCCTAATTACCTTTAAATCAGGCGGATACTTGCCAAGGTTGATGTGTCACGGTGAAAACAATTGCTCACCTGGAAAACAGATCTTGTTCCCGTTTATGTCGCACTCGAACTTGAACGGAACTGGATTGCATTCAACCATGCAGTGGTTACCGTAAAAATGCTCCATGCAATTCAGTTTCATTGTGACTTTCAAACTAGAGATTAAATGAACAACTTGATAGAACACCATTGCACTCGATATACGGGACATCAAATCATGAGGATGTGAATTATTAAACACAAGAATATCGGACTAAACTCTTCATAGAAACAGCCCATTGGGAAAATCCAACAAAAAGTACCAAAAAAGATAGGTAATTTTAGTGGATGAACCGTTCGGTAAGGTGAACGGCGTTGTATTTTCGGTTCCATTCCTTAAAATGGTTAACGAAAATTTGATTGTCTGTTCATCAGGGGCCATTCGGCCTCCTCCAGACTAAATCAAAGAATCTTTTAAGGTGAGGAATTAAGTTCTGGAAATCGCTTAAAATGCACATTGCAGGAAATTGTCGAAATTACTTGTGCATTCAGTTTACTTCCAGGGGAATTTTGCACTGAATCATACGATTGAAGATTTTTCGATAATCTTCAAGTAAGTGCCCTGCCTGCCTATAGAAAGGACACTCTTGAGGAAATACTGCAGAAACACACTATAACCACAACTTATTCTAAAGCAAATTTCCTGCCCCTAAACCGCATAACCATAAGGATCTTCAGAGTCTGGATATTCCATTTTTCCAGGTTTTGGTCTTTCAATTTCGACAGTCTAAATCCATCAAAAGTATTTGCAAGTAGGCTGTTTATGTTCCGATCTTAGTCGCATTCCGTTCAGGCTTTTAATTAACTCTACCAAGTGTAATTTGGTGCTTCAGGAAACCCTTGGGTGAATTCGCAGTGAATTTGCAGTGAACTCGGATATAATTTGGGCACAGGAACCCATAACTTTGCAGTGGGGCATATCACTAATGAATTGCCTATTTCTTCTGCGTAACCGGAATCACCAAAACATACGGAACAAAGACTGAAATAAAGCGCTACATTTTACACCAGTGGTTTCAAGACATTTGGCTCATTGCTGACCCTATAGTCCGCTTTTTAAGCCGTTTTTTATGGGAATATTTTAAGCAGCACATTTAGCAAAGGTGAAGCAGAAGATTTAGGTTTATACAATGATGTAAAATGTTATAATTATAGTGCCCACTTTAGCCAATAACAAGATTGGACCAATGCCTTTCAGAAAACAAAATCGCCTTTGCCGTCAGGCGCGGTTTTAACCGTGGTTTCTACAGTGACAGACTACTTAGGAAGAAAAGCCTAATGCCCGATTTTACCGTAGTGCTCTTCTAGAGAACTACTGTACACAAAAATATGACTAAACATTCCGTTTTTCGGTGGACGAACATCAGAATACGTTTTTCGAAAACGGTAAAACAATCTGTCAGATAACATTGAGTCCTGGTTAGTAACGATTTCGGTCTATTCGCTCCATTAGGACACCGGGTTATCGGCGTAACCTAAGTTTGATCACTTGACCAAGTCCCACTTTTATCGACCGCAGTCGTAGTTCACTTATTAGTCTATCCCTAAAACGGAATTTCTGTGACTAAGGATAATTAAGGAAGTAAAACTGGCTACTTGAGATACGGCGTCGTGAAACAGAACGCTTGCGTTCACATGGATGCATTCCGACCAAATCCGATACTATCTAGTAGAAATAGTAAAGCGTGCGTAAACACTGAAAACTTGTCCAATTTAGCGAGCGGACAGATGCAGTCTGTTTTGTTCTGGGATTCTGCCATAAGTGCTAGCTGGGTTCTGAGGATGACAAAATAATGTGGCATTTCGACAATTGGGGTAGCATACGTGTCTCTAGTAGTAAACACATCATCATTGTCCCAGAGTGCTCTTCATTCCCTACGTCACTCCTCTATGCCACCAGTCGCCTCATTCAAACATCAGAGCCCTACATATTTAAAACATTCTGTTTCATTTACCGTGAATTCACCAAATAATTCAGCGTTTTTTCCTGTCCCTTATGTTTGGCCACCATGACCACCACTTTGGGGGAACCGTTTTGCATGATTGGAATATCTGAAGCTGACGACTAGAATAAGGTTTTCTTGCGAAAATGATTATTCAGTAATACTTTGAGTTTCAGAAGAGTTGATAAGGCAGTTTTTCTGCCTTTTCAAAAACTGCTCCTCGGTGATGACAAGTTTGAATCTCTTAGGCAAATTATCTCATATTCAGGGAATCTTGTTTTTGACCTAAGTGGGTTTAAACAAGTTGTAACGAAGGTCTACAGGAACAACTTACCTGAGCTTTGGATTTTTTTTGTGCGGGCTCACATTTACCATATCAATAGTCTTCCAACCTGCGTTTGGTGTTATATGAATATTTTCAGCAATGAAGTTCCCAATTATTTCGTAGGTCGGGAAGTAATCCTCGTCACGAATACTCATTTCGAAAGTGTAGGAATTCTAAAAAGAAACAAAAGGCTGTATTGTGTCACGAGATAAGGTCAACAGGAACTTCGTTGCAAAGGACTGATGATCTACCGGGGAAAAAACTGGAGACGCGCCTTTAGTAAAGTTAAAGGACCAAAAGCGGCTTTGGTATTTTTACCAACTGGAGGATAAATGGGGTATTCAACTGGGAAAACCTTCGGCCATATTGAAGAAAATTTGATAGTTTGAGCTCCCGATTAGGTTTTGATGATTATAATCACAAGAGAACAGTGGCTAGATGTATGTAGAAGACATTGTCTATACATAGGGTTGCAAATTATTCAGTTATATTACCCAGGTTAATGAGATACCATCTGGCAGGGCACAGCTGGTGTGACATTTAAGGCCAAAACGGCCGGTATGCTTTTTGTCTGAAGTTATGAACTCCAAGGCGTTCCGCTCGAGCTGCTTCTCAGACCGTGACTGGATAATGAACAACCTATCTGATAGTATGCATCCGGGTGGAGTTGATCTTGTACTAACCAATCTGCGATGTTTGCATAAAGAATCTAGGCATCTACAGCCTTAATAACTGATCAAAACATATGATAAACCTGGTGGGAGTCAAGCCTGTCGACGAACTGATCAGGCTCCTTTAAAACCTTATAGAAGTGGTTCTTAGCAGCCATGACTTACCGGTACTGGTCGGGGGATGGTTAGCTTGATTGCCGCATCTCCAGTCACGCTAAACTGATCAGTATTTTCATGGGTCCGAGTCACATGCTGCAACAGGTGGCACCTTTCATTTGACCTGCGGATCAAAATTAACATGAGACCATAGGCCCAAACAATGAAAATTTTGCTGCCAAGGCGTAAAGTGGCATTCCGAGGTTGTTGACTATTGCAATTGATGAATGCTACGTATGCCTTAGGTTTTTTGAAACCCATAATGGCTTTGATAAATTAATAGTCTTCCAAATTCTCGGAAAACGGCACATCTGTTAGAGATGATAATTTGCGTTTGAAAAATCCGCTCGTTCAAGTGTTTCAAAGCAATTTGGGTCAGCCTGGTAACGGCTAACTGGCACACGTATATGAGTGGATAACAGCGAGTTGAAAAACATATGAGCTCGAAACAGC
Organism: Opisthorchis viverrini; assembly: GCF_000715545.1. Lineage (NCBI taxonomy): Eukaryota > Metazoa > Platyhelminthes > Trematoda > Opisthorchiida > Opisthorchiidae > Opisthorchis > Opisthorchis viverrini. The sequence goes on along the minus strand of NW_008751884.1, from coordinate 515,414 downwards.
TGAGTGATTAAAGTGCGAGTTTACAGAATTACTTTCTGGTTCTAATCCACTGACGTCATCTGAACTGCTGCTGTCTGAGCTTTGGTAATCTGGCAGCATTTTAACCGTAGTTCTTGCTTCCGGTCGCATGGCAGCCACGCTGAACGATTACTTTTATATTTCATTATAGTCTAGCAGTTCGAGTGGACTCAAAACGGCACATTGTGTGTACTTTTTAACCATAAGCCGTGTAATTATTCGGTGAGTTTATTTGTATCGATTAGGTGTTGCTAGCACCAAGTCACCATTCTTTTACTGCACAAAAGTGACCGCAGTATAGGTGAATTCCGTTGCGGCCGATTTACCACAAAGAGTTATATTTTCAAGCCACGTTGTTCAATAACCTAACAATTTCATGGACGTTACTTGACCTCGAGTAAACAAAAACTGACAGCCTGATTCCATTACTTGATTTGGCTAGCGTGTGCAGTGTAAGTTCACATTTCGGTATCAGGCTGTTTTAGAAGACAGTAACCAAGTGGATATAATTAGTTGAGTTGATTTTTATTCCGCTTCATGGTTGGGTTGATGGTGGCCCTATTTTTGTTATTAATGCATCGGGTACAATCCTATTAAATGAGGAAACCTAAAAACAACCAAGAATTGTAAGATCTTCGGTGCGCACATTTTTCGCAAAATGTTGGCAACAAAAGATTTCGTTTGCTGAGGAAATGTTCGCACACTTGTGTGTGTTGAACACTGAACGCAACAGAAAAATATCATATTGTACCGCTGAAAATGTTTCGCTTGATTTAGTGATTTTCATGGATTTCGTGGGACAGCCTTTTAGACTACTTCATGTTTCCCCATGTCAGATTGAATCCTCCTTGCCAAGCAACAGAATAATGTATGCCAGTTAACTGGTACATTTCAGCATTGCACAGAGAGTCATCAGCTTCCACATTTCCTTATATCCTTATCCTGAAGACACGTTTGGCAGGCTCGCCAAAGTCAGCTTCAGTTTTATTGTCCCGAAAGATCAGTCTGCCTGCCTGGGAGCCAATACAAATCAGGTTTGAGTGATCATCAGAGTTATAGTGGCTGATAAAGAACAACTGAAAACTTTTGCGCTTGGGACTGGATTGGGCTAACCACGTTTAAATGTGATCAGTAGTTCAGTCTTTTCAACATGGGTGAATCACCTCCTACTTGCTTTTTATGGCAGAATATTTTTGTACTGATTCAGAGGTTGGATAATTAATGGCAGATGGAAATGGGAAAAGGATTACTGAATAAATAATGTCACCACTGCCCTCAGTTATAAGCACTTTGAGGAGAAAATTTCATTTTATAGGAAGATCAGCCTAGTAACATATTTTTCTGATCCAATGAGTTGGCTAGTTTGGGGAATGTTTCTCAGATTGCAGCGTATATTCACTGGGACCTGTTTTATATTGTGCAAAATTTCCGAGCCCTCGTCCAACAAGGTTACCCGTCTCACCATTATCATCATCATCATCATCATCATCGATAAATCCAGAAACAATATTTCATCCATAACTAATGGGATACAGTTAGTTATTCTGCCAAACCTCATCCAGTGCTGGCTGAAGATATGTCAGTAGTCAGTGAGAGTCAAATCTTAATCAATTGCTCGAGTGCACTCCACACTTCCATCCCAATCAAAGGAATATTTTTTAAGTTCCTTTTTTCCAAAAAAACTATTCAGAAGATAGCGTCCAAAACTATTACTTTCTAATGTGTAATCAGAGTAAGAATACCTACCTACCTACCTACCAAAAATAAGGTGAACATTATTTGAAGAGGATATCAGGATTAATAAGATGACTTTCGGCCTTTAAAGTGGATGAACATCGCCCCACCGTCGACACATTTAGTCAAACAAACACCATCCCTCTTGATTGACACGTAAAAGCGTAGAACGCCCATGACCTGCTCCTCTCCTCCTCTACTTGTAACTAAACTTCATTTTTTGTTCTGTTGAAGTGAGACCGTCAAACTATAATAGTTGCTTACGTCACTACTTTTAGCAGTTTCAGCAAGATGATTCAGTGACTGGATGGAAACGCCTGATTAAACCAAGACAGAAATGTTGAGTTGTTATTTATTGATACAACGTCGGTGATATCTCACTTAGTCTGTTAAACTGCCTTCTATCTGACAGGAATCGTTTATTTAACGCAAAGACCTTTGTCGGTCGATAATATAACTGCATTTACCACACTGTGTTGAATACATTAACTGCTAGTCATGCTATCGATCGAACGGCTGACTACACGAGCAAAAGAACGCCTGCACTACAATAGTCTGCGATACTTTGGATTCAAGTAGAAATTGGGTTCTGTGACTTATAGTTTTGATTATTGCACTGCCTGTTCGTCTACTTCAGTTGTTCGCTTTTGGAAGATCGGCTTACACTCATTTGTCGATATCTACCGGTCCACATCACTTTATTTAGGTGGCACGTACAGCTTAGATGGTCTAACGATCTTGCCGCTGTTTCCATGCTCGTGACAAGTGATCTTAAATAACCTGAATGGAAGACGAACAATCACCTTGTCCTTGGGTCTTATTGCTGATCGAGGTGAAAGGGGGTAATACTATAATCTCCACTGGGGAGTCCTCCGCTTTGTGCAGACAGCTTGCACATCAGCCGGAATAAACGACTGAACTGCCAAGGACCTGTTGTACATATTTCGGATATCCCCAATGCCCTTAGATGTGGTGTCACTACTAAAAGATAGTGAGGTTTGCGCTCTTAGTTTGAAGCTGTATGGTAGCCATTCTGGGTAACAGTTCTCATACGGATTTTTCTGAACACTTGTTTCTATTAAATTACTGATCTTAAGTTCCCTCATAGCAACGTTTTTCAACTGTACGCCAAGTGTATATAATGTCCCCTCGATTAGTGGGGGTTCATTAGCAGGCTAGTTGCCAACGTCAGTGAACGAATAAACAGCCAACAGAGCAGACACCTGTAAATGCAACCCGTTAAGAGTGACTAAACGAGTGTCAAATATTCCATCTTCATTCTGTTAATTTATACTGTTCAACGGTAATCGCATCTATGAAGACTAGTCATTTGAAACCATATCCAAGAGTGTAACAGGCCGTTCACCTTAAGTATTGGACAGCTTGTAACATAAGGAAAAACACAAAACCAGTTAATATTATTGAAATTCAGAAGAAAGTCCTGCAAACAATCCAGAGTTTCTGACGGAAAACAGCGCTAGTCTCGTACTCACATGATTAATCATATGTCTTAGCAGTGCCGATCGTATGTCGATCATAAAATGTTCATTTTCGGCAAGTCATGATAAGTTTGGAAATCTGAGTGCCTCAGGTATTCAAGGGTCAAAATCTTTTCATTCAGGTAGTTAAATTACTACTTTTGAGAACTGATCATGTGCAAGCACCTAGGTTTCAGTGACCTAGAGCAAATGCAGTTCAGTCATCGCCATATTCATTCTAGGCTACCAGTTAGACATTGATTCCTCAGTTGGAACAGACTAAAGTAGTTTAGTCCCGTCCATTGTCAGTGTCTTGATACCTCGAATTACATTTAGTCTTTTGTATGCGAAAGCTGCTGCGATAACCTTGAAAGTACTTTCTTGCCAAACTTGTCACCAACATTAATAGGAGTACTTAAAGTTACCTACTTTGATGCCCGGATGTATCTAGTCGCATGGTTTAGTTTAAACGAGATACTTGTGCTTTATAATAAAATCACTGAATACTATAGCTTCCCGTCGTATTTATTTTCACGTTGATGATGCTGGGATTCGGGATCAAAGGACTTGATGAAGACTCTGTCGGTGTAACAAAATATTTACAAAATCTTATGTGAATCCTGGGTTTGTTCCTCGAATCAGGTTTTATAGCTGATAGATCACGACAAACGGCTATTTTGAAACAAGCAAGCATGCGAGAATATTAAAAACAGCAACGTGCTATTTTGGAAAAAACATTCACCTGTTATATTCTGAATTGTTCAAATGATTTTGTGACTAGTTTTTGTTGTTTGCAGTGCGAAGGAAAAATAAAATAACTTTGACATAAAAGACAGTTTGAAGTTTTTTATCCAAATGTGGTGCCCTGTGTGCTTATAACAAAAAACCTTAACTCAAAGTCCGATCGTATTTTTGGCTGGAAACATTCAATCCGAATTAACGTTCCTACTGACTAATAGCTGTGAAGATTGTTGACTTATTAGGTCCCAAAAACTAGGACTTTCAACTGGGGAAGACCAATACGCAATTCTTCATTTTTCTGAAGTAGTTCCATGTTGTTTGCAGTGTCTAGCGATCAGAATATTTCTATGCGCTTCAGAGACATTGCTTGGTCCACATTTTGCCTATTTATCACACCTTTGATATCCACAATGCTCCATTCGGCAACGCAAGTTAATTTAATGATTTCTTTCATCCAAATGCTTTTACCGACATCCTGTTGTCCTCAAGCCAGCTTTACTCGCCCTACAACGCAAATGGTAACTCCCGGCTACGCCGTTGGGCTGTTAAGTTACTGTGGTGTTACAACGTAGCCAAGGCCAATGCCAGTATCATTCAATGACCCCCAGACCATTAAAATCCAATAGGGTCGATAAATAAAATTTCGCCTCTCTTCCACCACAAGTATAATGGAACGAAGCTATATGTTTCATAAAGTATCTCTGAATTTGATTTTACTTAGACTTCTTGGTCCTGACTGCACCCGTACCACTTATGTCCTGGTCGACATTTGCCAAGATAACATACTGTCTCTAGGACATTCAGTAAAGATGATGGGGTCCTGTCAAGAGACAGGACGAATCAGGTACTACAGGCCGAATAATGGTGCTGCTTGCTGAGGTCAGATGGTTTGAAGGTGTGGTTTCGCTTCTAAAATAACAGTAATGACAACAAGTTTGACGACTTTTTGTCAAACTTTAGCTACTAATTAACTTTAATTGACGGTGTACACGGTACGGACTGTCATATCTGGCTTGTACGGTAAAGTCTGACGGTTGTATACGCTAGGCATCAGGGTTGACACTTACTCTAGTATGTTATATGTCGACATCTGAATCGCTGTTGTAAAATCCTCCCATGTTTTGATACCGACATTAGTATATACGTCAAGTGCGCTGTTTGTTTAACGGAATCCATTGCGCAACATTCCCTCGGAAAAGCAAGGTTTCACAGTAGTCAAAAACGCTTGCAAACAATCTTAGTTTATTAGAGCAAGCCCTATTCAGCGAGCTTTGGAATATTTGTGGCATCCATCTACTTTTAAATGGTCATCTTCCGGAAAATCGTGAAGTTCTGTGGCAAGGCGCGTGCTTCTCCCACTGCAATCTGCCTGTTTTCAAACTATACTCTCATAAAACGCACCAGAAATTGCGATATTAATGGAATTCCTAATTCTCTGCTGGGTATTGTTGCGGCGATGCAGCAATTGCTATCTGACGTGGTGTAGGTTGACCTCCCACCAGTTTTGAAGACCTGCTCCGATGGATGGGTGATAGGTTCTGAAACTGTCTGGGTTGCACCGCAACCAATCCCGTTTGTCGTAGTAGCATTCCGGCAAGCTGTCTTCTGGAGTCTTCCCACTTTGTTGGATTATGACTCCCATGAATGACCGGAGCAGTTTTGAATAAGGCGCTTGAAATGAGTTACATTTCACAGGAAATGCCTCAGGAGTGTCCAGCCGTCATTCAGTTTGAACTTACCAATTTGGACATTGCATACTTTTCTTTAGGTGAAGCCGGTGAAGAGCCGCAATACCAAAATGGGTCTTTTCTATTGAATATTTTCACGTAGTTGTTTAGCATGAACTGTTCTTAGAGTCATACCGTAGAACATATGGTCTGCTTTCTCATATTCTTCCAGGTCATCTCTCTCAGCATTACAACTGTTCTCCTCTTCCCCTACCCTTGCACACCGGAGCGGGATAGAACGGGGCGTAGGTGTCGTTATCAATAAAGCTCATTGTCTGTGCCATATTCTTGTCCTGGATAAATTTGAACCCAGGGCGTCTCACATACGAGGTGAACGTGTTGATATCACATTCCATCATCGTGTGCTTGACTCATTGTCATATCTGTGCAGCTGAAGAAGATCATGAATCAGTGACGTAATAAACGCCTAGGAAGACACTGCAGTAATTTTGTGGGCTCGTCGGTTGACTATTTCACCTGCCGAGAATTCCCAATGAGGTAGTGAAACTGACGTTGTACAATTAGACGAATAGTACGACACACTCTATGAGCCCCAACAATTACGAAACTTGCATCCGTTGGTTTTGATCAGTCAGGATAATTGAGTTAGATCAGGAGGACTTTCCAGATTAGAGTTATCCGGAAACAAATCTAAAAAAACTATAAAAAAAATCACATTTATCTACCATCCTCCGTCAATTTGCGGTCCTCAAATATATTACCACTTTGACTGCTTGCAGCGCATATTAGTAGTTCCTGAACTATTGAGATAAAATCTTAACTTTACCGCTTTTGCTGAATTATTTGTAATGCGGTAACTTACACTAAGAATTATCGACTTTTACTCATTTTTCCTGACAAGGACAAAAGCTTTTGATTTCGTGCATTTGTTAGCCTTTAAAATAAAACAACTTTTTATATAACAGCACTGAACAGGACGGTGTGAGTCTACACAATGAAGTTATTGTTGGGTTGGTGACCGCCATGAACAAGTACTAGGTTTCAGGGGGTTATCTGCAGACGCTCAGCGCAGCTGTTGCTCGCGATACAGATTATTAGCTATTCTCGTTGGTTATGGGACACAGTGAAGGATGAGGCTATGCTTATTTTGAAACCACAGAGCCTTCAAAGAGGCCCATGTGGTACCATACGCTAACTTACAGGGAGGCAGCGTTTCGCAGACATAGTTCAAAGTAAACATCGCACTGGCTGTTCAGATGTCGATCGCAGGTGTTCCCATTGTCCAGCCTGGATTCCGGATTTGAATAGCTCCATTCGATTTGGAGAACACCACCTCCGGTAGACTAAAACAGATGGAAAACATTATTATGAGTGTAGCGCTTTCTTCATCGAACCACACTTCATGGGCTATTGCCAATAATAGCGGAAAACCAAACATTCATCCAGGAACGCTTTTATTCTTGACATTCTGACACCTTCACAAGCAACATAGGGTTTCGGTTGAGATATCGGAAAACGGTTCCGGTTCTTTCTTAGTTTAATTACGGGAAACAGTATAAGTGAAAAGGTTGAATATGAATCACGGGATATTTTTACCTAGTTCCTATGTATTGCTCACCATGTGTTGCCATTCGGAGGCGGAAACATCAGGAATAATGTGAAAGTGAAATATGGCCGGGAATGGAACATAGTATGCGTGATACCACGGACAGCTACACAGTTCGTCAAAAATGTACGTATAGATGTGATATCGAAGTGTCTTGAATATACAACAAGAAAACCCATAAAACACACTATCCATACGAAAAAAGAGCTTAAAACAAGGGCAGTTGAACATTAACGTCATCCAGCAGAATCGTCCTTCACAGTTATTTAGCCTGGAGAGTTTGGCTAAGCATGGTGAATGAAAGACTGTTGCATGGCCCTTCCGGTGATAAACGACAGATTATCATATTCAAAATGTGAGTGTTTCAGGTGTATTGGATTTAGTATATTGAATGGTCTTAGGGTGTTTTACCGTTATCCGTCAAAGCATTCAGAGCCTGTCAACCCGCCATCGCAAACTCTCCACCAGATTCATACGAACAAAGAATTGTTTATTCTGGTCATGGATGAAAGGTTCCCCACTGCATTAGTCAGTGAGACAGAATGGGTTAAGAAAATGAAATAGGATTCTAAGGACAGGAATAGAGTTGCTGCAAATCCAGGTGATAAAACAACGCTGTAAAAATTAGAGGCAGACATAAATTTCCAACCCAAAACATGGGTGAGATATTGGTCTCCCGTTCCATCATCGTCGATGGAACCAGTTCCACTTAGCTGTACAGACTACCAGTGAAAGGAAGAAGGCCTTCGCTGTGGAGTTATTTATTCGGAAACTGACCGGTTACAAACCATTGAACAAGGAAGCAAAACTCTAATCTGCATCTTAGTTACAAAACCTGGACACATATCTTCTCCCGAACGAGTCTTCCTGGAGATTCATTGCCTCCAATCATTCGTCGGTCAAATAAAAACAAATGTTACAAAGTGGCCCCGTGAATTTCGCAACAGAATACCATTTTTCAATCGACGCAAAGCGAAATTCTACGAACAACACATACTAATGCTGTGCCTCCCGATCAGTAGTATCACAGTTACACCAGGGTTGTATGAAAGACGATGATATGTGTAATGATGATGATGATGATGATGATGATGATGATGATGTGTAATCAACACATAACAGCATAACCTGTCGGAATAGCTCTTTGGTGTACTCATCTGGCAAAAGTTTACGTGATTTTAAATCAGAAGCATTTTCCATTTTACACAACATTTAGTGGGTGATAATAGATTACGTCAGTACTTGACTTGACATACAGTCATTGTGACCTTCATTCAAAAAAAGGGTAGGCAGTTTATGTTTGACGGTTCATTGTACAGAAGACTAAATGGAATTTCATTAGGCAATACTCTACCCATAAGTCCGTAGATGTTTCGTGGCACGTGTCGGTAGTAGAGCGAGAAATGGGAGATGGATAATATCATTATGGTCGCCAGGTGATTTATTGGTTTATCAACTGCGGTGGCTGTGAATACTGCAAGCAGAAATATATTTACGATAAAAACTGAGAAAGCGCAGTTGGGCGCAGTCTGCTAGTCGTCCACGCTGGGATTTCGCTGTGCACTGACTGTGCTTTCGACTTGTGTCCAAAGCTCACTTCCAAACACCATTTCACAAAAGTGACCAACATACTGCTGGTTACAACCTACAGGTGTGGGAACAGTGGAGGTTTTTTGTTGAAGGCACGGGTTCTTGGCCTGAAGAGACCAGTAGCGCCCCTGTAAATGGTGTGTTAATAAATCTCGCAAATCGGTTGAGACTGTATGCGCTAAAACTTGTGTCTATAGCAAAGTTTGGATAGACTAGATTTGGTGGAGTCTTCGGAACCATGACTGAACCATTGGAGTACCACCCTCACAGGTAAAAGCCGGCCCGTTTTGTTTTATTTATTATGGGGCAGCAGCTTACCTGTATCTGGTTCACCCCATAACTCTTCGTTATGTACAACCGAACTAGAACACGTGATAAAGTTCTATTTTTTATATTTAGTTGTCAACTTAAGTTTTGTACTATTGGCGTTCAAGCCGAAAAACTAAGGATTTTCGTGCTGACGTTTTGATTTAAGGAAAGCAACTGAGTAAATAATAGTTGATACTCAACTTCAAAATTATACTGAAGTGTGGACATTAATTCTTAGGAATTTAGCTTTGGTATTTCGTCACACAGTGACAAACAGGAGTACGAATATGTGTTTTATGCAGAATTGCGTGTTTATATTAGTTAACTATAGACAGAAGACATGACGGCAAGAGCACATGAAGAACAAACTGATTACCGTACAGTTACCCATGAATAGAGACAGGGTGTGGACCATCTAAGTGTTCCACAAAAAATATTTTCACCTGTACGCTCTAACGTCTTGTTTACACTACCAAATGTTTATTTGTGGGAACAGGAATCCGGGAGATGCACCATCTGAACTCTGTTTGCATCTATCCACATGGATTTTTCCATTCTAACTGTTTTGGTCGAGTGACAGTGGGCCACTGGTGTCGAAAATGGTGTTACACCCAATCGCAATGATGTGAACACTAGTGATTATGATGGGTGTGACGACGCTTGGAAGACTGTGGTGGCAATAATATCAGTAGTGTTGATAATATGTGATGACGGTGATGGATTGAGTGTTCTGCGTTCAAATGTTAACTGAGGAAAAAGTGTAAACAATCACAGGATAAGCACGTAGGAAGAGCGTTCGTACTCAAGAGCAAAACGATTTTCCTGCTTCACTTACTACACTCATTTGAAAGCTAATGTGGTCTTTACCAGGTGATTGAAATGGATCACAACGGAATCTCTCGCTTGTGATATTTCCACCTGAATATGCCACACAAAAACAACTTCATATTAAAACCCAGAAATAGCCTGTAAATGAGTGTATTCCGTAAAATGCTTGGGGATTTGGCTCAAGTAGAGTTTAAGATTGACGGATACTCTGGAACCGCTCCTAGGTGATGGCCTTAAGTGAGAAAAGGTCGTCAGCTGTCGAAGAGTTCTCAGTGACCTCATAATTAGTGTTGCATTAATCATAATTGTATACTCATAAAGGAAACCAGCCATTTTGTTTTGAATATAAATATACAAATTAGGCCTGAGTTTGTCATGTTGTCTACGGCGTTGATACGCACACAATAAACTTTGTAATCGGGTAATCAACGAAGTTTCAAGAATATTCGTGTTGAAGGTCATCACAGGCCTACGAATTCGGCATTTACATATCTGGCCTTACAGGTGTCGGATTCAGCCCACTTTGAAAGAGTTTCCAAGATTCAAATTCAGTCTGAAATTCAAAACCCAATCTAATATAGCAAAATATGTTACCACACGTATGCAGGGTATCTTCTTGGACACTACTGAGATACCTGCTGCTAAATTTTCACAAGCTACTGCCTTTAGTCAGTTCCATACTAGATTTAAATATCCCATTTTGATTGTACGGCAAGACGTTTATCGTACAAACTGCATTCCGGCATTTCTGTTTGTTGACTGAGGGCAACTGTGGTTCCAACTGCAGTGACGTCCTCCAAAGCGCATAAGTTGCAGTCAGACGTGAAGCGTTTCGCACGATCTACAGGTTGAAGATTTTATGTTAAGGGACTTTACTGTGCATACAGAGTTTGTTCTGCGTAGTAAAACCATCCAAACGCAGGTCACTGTGGAGCGGTTTTCAGGTTTAAAGTTTATACGGACTGACATGTGAAAAAAGGCTAAAGTTGGCACGAAGGGCAAGGGGATACTTTCTACATTGCAATCAACTGCAGATGAAGTTTTGTGAACATGGCTTATTCCGAATCCCTCAAAGCTAAAATTTTGATGGAACTTTTGAATGAGAATACATCATAACATTTCTGAATTCCATACAGTTTACTTTAATCCAGGAATTGATATTTTCGTGGGATTGTCGAAAACCCGTGTAAATTAATCGCATTACTAATTCGTTAGTTATATCTGCAATTGTAGACCATTCCCGGCTAACCCATTCTCGTTGGTTGGCCTAATCGCCTTTTCTCCTGCAGCGAAACTTAAGGCAAACATAACCGCTGATTACGGCATTTTTCATATATTTACTTCCATTATTCCTGGTCTCGTTTATTCGTGGCTACAGTTACGGGCTTCCGTAACATCATTTTCAGCATATTGGATGTTTAGGCTGCGAGTTTCATGCTCAAAAAATATGTGCAGTTCTGTTGGGTGCTGAAACGTTGGTTTGCCTAGTAATTTAGGAAGCATGTCCTCACGGTGAAGTGTCGGCATTTTGGTCCTGTACTGGTTAATAGTCAACAAGCAACATTATATTTTCGTAGTCATCAATAGTCTTTCTTATATCTTCTCTGTATTTTTGATTCCCCCAGTCAAATATAAGAAAAGATGACAAACTCTGGCCCATCTAAATACAGCCACTTCTTCTGTGTTCTGTTCACTCACATTTTTATACCGGCGAATATATCGGATATGGACGCCAGTTTCCCGAACACCGAAAGGGTAAATGTAAAATGACACTTTCCTAGAAATTATGTGTTTTAACGGTTTATTTTATCTTCCGTGTGAGCGTCTTACAGTGATCTTCTGGGGGTAGGAATTCTGTGACTTCGGATCAGACATGAGAACGAACATTGATCTATCGGAACGGTACATGCTCTGCTATCAATCAAAAGCCGTTTCTGTTGGGTTAAATTAACCATCTATGAAGATCTATGTACGGCATTGTGACGATCGGAACTAATTATCGCCTCCTTGATACTTAAAAAACTTTTATAGTGAGGGACTGCGGCAAAGAGTAAGGACAGCTTTAGCTACGTAGTGATGAAACCTGTGCACGCGGCGCAACTGCCCAGCACCGCTATCAACGGAAGCTGCCATCTGGAGTCCTATTTCTGTACAGAAGTAGCTTACCGTCGAATAGTCCAAGAGTGCTCATTAAATCAATAAGTCATCGTCAAAATCTTATTACCTATTCGATTTAAAATAGGCAACCCTTTTCGGAACATACTGTTTTCTCCCACGTTTTCTTCTAAATTAATCTATAGTTCTATATTCTGAAAAAAGCCAACTTCAGAAATTGGGCACCGTTATTTTTGCAGACTGTCCATCTGTTGTTGAGGCTACCGGACGTCGCAACATGTAATATGCCCCCAACCAACAATACACACAAACCCGTCATATGATTCGTCATTACGGCAACAAACATATCAGCTTTTTAAACGCAGATTATAATTTTGAGCTTTGACAACGAAGTTGGGCGCTTTTGATGGTTTTACTACGATTGTTCTATTTAACAGATGCAATTACGAAGTAATCACGCATGCGATGTGAAGCGAAGCTTTCGCTAGCTCTCTTCAATGCTACACTTTTTACACAGCTACGTATTTTCTAAGAGCGGTATGCCAATTATACGCGGTTTTGAAAAAATATGCACCATAGTTTTCCATTACGTCATCAAACAGAAATGAAACTCTACTGGGTCAGTAGGGCTTGTTTCGCTTATCCTAGTGAGAGAGATGAATAAGGTTTTTACAGCGCAATATTGGGTTGTCGGTTGCATCAGTGTGTTGCAGATCGCTACTGTGGTGAAAGTTGTGGCTACTAACCGTTGTATGAGCTAAGTGGGCCAGATGTTCAGGACTGTGACTAAAGCAAACTACTTCGGTCCGCTGAACGGGCTATTCAAAGAGATTTTACCTGAATTCGCTAGGTAATATGAAACAAGGCTATGTATAAAAAGACTAAACCCTTTTAAAAGAAAAAACAACTGTAGCTTTTGGCTACTTATAGGGCTGTCTGTTAGTTATTTTACAGTCTATTTATCTCTTTGATTTGTATTGAACCTGTAGAATGTTCCATCGAACAACGTTAGATGTGATTCTAGTAAATTTTCAGGCAAAAGCATTTGAGTACATTGAAGCAGAATGCATTTATGGGATCTGTTAGTGTACCAGCAGTGTATTTAACATTAGTTGTTTAACGTGGGAGTCAAGCACTTAAAACGCAATGCGTTCTTTCTGAGGTGTTAATCGTTAGTAAGTGTGGCATATATATATTTTGATTAATTTGCTTCAGGATCTCACCGGAACAGAGTTATGCCGAAAAATCCGTTGCGCTAACGAAAAGGGCTTCATGAAGGGGACACATTGAGACTAGTGGTTAAGTAGTACGAGTAATTGCTAATTGGAACAACTAACCCGTTCACTAAGTCATTCTAATTGCCCAAAAAAATCGCTGAATAGTTCTAAGAATGAACATGAAACCCCATTTACTTTTACCGAAATAAATTGATGAACATCCATGAGAATGGCAAAATCCATCTTGGGAGAGAGGTACCCTGGTGAGAAGTTTATACGCATTAACTCCGACTAAGTAAAAAACTTTCCGCTATGTACCAGAAGATTGATTGGGCTGATGGAAAGTATACAGACGTTCCGTTTTATTTATTTTATTTTGGAGCGTGTTTCTTTCAGTAGCGGCATAAAATACAATGATAAGTTTTTTGAATCCAAATAAGAAGTGTATCGGTGTTGAAGCTATTTATGAAGTCTGTATAAATTAGGGAACAATTTCAATGGGTTGTAGCAACTTCACCGTGATCTTTACTCTTCAGGAAGGTATACCATTACTTGTGAAAATAAATCCGGACAAAACCCTCAAAATCAGCTTACAACATTCACAAGATGGACACAGCCACACGTTGCATTAGCCATCTCCCTCAAAGGCAGTTGTTCGACCAGCCAGCTTCCATTAACTCATGTTGTGCAAAATATGTGACTGAACCTGACTGAGTTAAATGCTAAGCAACTCCCTCCCGGGGCTAGCTGTTAGTAGAGCACGTCCTTCTGCATGGTAAAGGTCTGGACCCAGCTTCAGCTAGATCATCATCTATCAGTGCAAAAATGGCCTAAAGTTGCTTTTCAATTTTTAGAATAAGTCGAGGAAGCTTTCGGCAGAAGTGAGGATAGGAGTCTACCGCAACGTCTACCGGCCTAATAGCCATACTGACATTCACGGCATACAAACAAGCTCGGTTGACGACCACAATAGCCTCATTCATCACCGTCTTTCTGAATTTGCATTCACCTCAGCTGTGTCCTCGGAAAAGTATGTTACACACAAGTTCCTTCAGGAAACGGTTTCGTCTTGTTTGTGGTTCTTAAAAAACTATTTCCTTTGCAAATGACGATCACGCTGTCTTTTAGCCTATCATATAACGAATGGAGAAACATTTTACAAAATTTGTGAAACTTCCATGTGAAAACTCGTCACTCGAGAAGCAAGTCATCAGTTTAAGACGGACACCGTAACTACAAAGTGAGTGCTCAAGCATGTGGTAATCCAACCGCTGATCAGCCGCTCGTTGTAGAAACAAAAGGCATTCAACATACTCGCGCAGTTTTGAGGGATGATGATGATTCTATTTAAGGATGAAATTGCCTTTCTGGGCAGACGAGCCTCATTTACAGAGCTGGATCTCCATTAAATTATTCGATTTTGTACTACCGACCAAATACGCCACATTACCCAAAATGGAAAAACGGTTTTTCTGGCATCGGCTCACAGATGTCTATTGTCAGGATACGTATGACGGACTGACTGATGCATTTGAGTGGGTCAGGGTGACATCCAAACTGCTTGTTCCGCTTTCCACGATAAGCCCTTTGGAGAAGATGGAAATGCTCGTAGTTAAAAGATATCTGTTAGTGAGTTTAGTTTACCGTCTTGGATATTATGTTGCTTGTTCACGTAAGCGCACATTTCTAAGAACCACATTATTGCTTACCGAGGATCTTCTGCTTTTAACTGTTTTGATGTCTGCACATTCGTCAAAATATGGGATGATCTAGTGAAATATACGGAAGCAAGAGGCAAAAAAAACAAAATTTTCAAATTCTTGGTGCACGTTGACTGCTCGACTGAATATTTTTCAATTTTTTGCCAATTATCGAAATAGGAGCCACATTCTTACCCTCTACAACCTAACGAATATTTTAGTCTTTGATAGCTGTTTCTATTTTTCGATCCACTTAGAATATGAAGTTTGTTCATTCAGCTTACTTTTCGTTCATGCGTCTTATAAGTCTCAAAATATTCAGTGGGTAGAAAAGTTATTGACAAGAACGCTTATTTTACTAGATCGAAGGGAGAAAGACTGAACCGGTTCACTCAACGCACGATTTGCTTATCCTCCACAACTATTACCTTCAGTGAAATGGTTTTGCGGCTGGTAACTGCAGATTCGACTGTCAAAGCCAGCACGAGTACTGTGTGCAGCAACAAAAGACCTCATACTACATGGTAAGATGGCTTCAGACTTGTGCGGCGTTATCCGTTTACCTGAAGGAAAGAGCCACTATGATGGAGTAAAGGAATATCTTCAACGTAGCATCCCTGTAAACGTCTGTCTAAATCCAGCTACAGTGTGTCCAGTTTTCTGTTGTGTCCTATGTTTATAGCACCAGATTTCGAGTAGTCCTTATTACTGACCACTTTGCAGGGCCTTCAGAACCCTTGCTTTTTAACCAAGTGACAAGTATGCGTCATTATTTTGGATCTGCAGCGTGTTAGGACATAAAGGGCTTCCGAATGAGTAATATAAAATGACAATACTAAAGGCAATGTACTTACTGACTGAGTTACACTAACTGTCCAGAGTTGGCAGTACCAGAGAAGAGTGAAACCGAATTTTTTAATAATATCCCGCTTCATGTCTACTAGATCGAAGATTTGATGTGGATCAAAGGTTGTTATAAGATCTGAAAACTTGCGTGCAGTGTATATGTATCGACAGTCAACAGGTGCAACTGACCCTTGTCCGCACCACACTCACACGCGTGCATGCATACATACGCACACGCGTGTGAGACGCGGTCCTAACAACATATTCGAAAGCCAACATAGCCGCACGTGATTGTTCACTAATCACAACCGTGACACCCTTCTGCGCCGCATAGCAGTTCGTGGCGTAAACCGAGCAGTCGGACGGAGGACAACGAACGATTATAGGTTGTTTGTATCGGTCAGCGAGGTTCCGTCCAGTTTACCAGTGCCAATGCTGGAATGGTAAACACCAAGTGCTTCAATTTGAGTAACAGAATGATAGTGATCGGGCCTGATCGATTACTACAGCGCCCTCGACTGACTATATGAAACTCTGAAATAGGTTCCTGCAAAGCCGTTTCGTTCCTCTATCACATGTGTTGTGGTGACTACAGTTCCCCAGCTGGCTATTAATTCAAACACTGACTTGTTTATCCTGCTGTCTGCAAACGCAAATGTTTTTGTATAGTGGCTTTGTATTTATCATAGAGCATGGTGTGAAAACAACCAGCTACTATGATCTAGGTGTACGATGTTTATGTCATACCGCTTATTCAGCTTTCAAAATGCAAGGTGCGTAGACTATTTAGACTATGCAGACTATGCAACTATTTAGACGCTGTAGACCATGTCATCATTATCACAATATCAGTGGATAGCATCGACGCTAAACAGAAGCCTAACCATAATTTTCTTTACTAGTGTAAAAGGATGACAGATGTGGAGGGACTAGTGATTATGTCACTCCATTACAAACACACCATGCACAAAACATTTAATCATATCAAACAGACTGAAATGGACAGTAGATCCTCGATCGAGCAGATAAGTAGTCGACCTAATCTGCGGTACTAAATACACCAATCCCTTGAATTCGCTGCTGCATTATCCAATGATAACCGACGGAAAACTCATTTGGACGAAACCATACGCGCAAAAACGAAAAGTTTCCTTTGCTTGATTTTTGACGAACGAACTGTCCAAAACCCCGTATCTTTCATTCAACATCGAAATGTAGAGCAGCTGTGGGATTTCGCCTGTAAGTGAAGCCAATCTATGTTGAAAAGCCGAGAAACACTGTACAGCTGTTCCATCCTTATTGGGAATCATCAGCAGTGCGCATCTCACGAAACTCCGAAGAGTCTCGAACCCGCGCACTCCCGGCTAGTAGTTTGAACATTTAACCGTTCGGCCACGAGTGGCTGATCAGCAGTGTGATTAACTCGCATTTAGACAGGATATAGCGCCGCTCATCCTTCAGTCACGGGATCCACATCACGCGGTTACATGTGTTGACTGGCTCCTCGAGCAATGACTTCTCAGATAGAAGTTTCACTCAT